>NC_051163.1:43281987-43357566 GCF_013339745.2 Dermacentor silvarum
AGTTTTACCATTCGGCGTCGGATTGTTTACCAATCGGCGTCAGACTGTAATTTGATGTACGAGAAAACTTATTCTGCTTCGGGAAACTCAAACACAAACCCTTTTCCAGCATTTCTACCAGACCTGCGTGCGTCGGGGCAATAGCAAACAATTTTAAACAATAAAAAACTGTGCTAGGGCCTTCACATATTATTATAAGACCACAATTATTGCCCCTGGAAACACGTCTTTCCAGCAATGCATTTCAGTTTAAAAGTGAAGCCGACTTTAAGGGATCGCTGTAAGCTTGGTCTTGTAAGCTAACTGTCTTCCCACGTTGAATGTTGCAGTGAATGAAGCCTATTGCCATAGTGAACGATGCGATGCGCACGGGTCTCGATAACGCTATTGCGTTCTACTCTTCAAGCTTAGCGTCCTCCAATTTTTCGATCGGGCCCCATGTCGCAGAAAATACGTTGCGGTGTTGTTAGTCACGGCTTCTGTCACGACTTTCGGTGGACTAAAGACAGACAGGGACAAGTCGTACGTTTAGGACCAACATTTATAATTGAAAAAACTAACGACAAAGAAAACAGCACGAAACAACAATATACAGCACGAGTAAATTCTGGAAATTCCCCAGAGTCCTCAGATATCAAAATTCATCAGTCAAATATTTACATTAAGTCCCTCGACGTGGCCACGTCACCTCGTCTCGCGGCTTCCGGCGACACGTCGTTGGGCCCGTCGATGCGTCGTAGACTCGAGTCGCTGTGTCCGACGTTCGGTCCACGGTTGGCCTGGTTCGGGGGTCAGGACGGTGGGGTGACCGAGGCGCCTGGATCGCCCGTCAACTCCGCAAGCCTGCGGATCGTAGCCGCAGGGAATCCGGAAGCGGTACCGTCCGCCTGTAGCTGCGGCTTCCGATGGGGTGTTCGCTCAGCTCGCGGGTCGTGGCCGCGGCAGCTGAAGCACAGCTTCCATTGGGTTGCCGCCGTCTCCGCGATTCACCCGTCCTGTTCGGCCTCCAGCTCCTTCTCCCCTCTTCGTCCCAGAGCGTAGCTGGGCTGCTCTCTTCGGCTACGTGTCGCTTCTCCCATTGGCCACGTAGCTGCGCGTGCACTTGTGCGCTTCTTGTGCTTTCATATGCATTCTTATTCGGACGCTCTTATTTTCTAACTTCGTTCTTCTTTATTTCTGCCACCGACTCCTCGTGTCTTGTTCTCTTTTTATCTTCTGCTTTTTCTTCTTCTTTCTTTCTCCCTGACATATTTCTTTCTCCCTGGCTCATGACATATTATGCCCACCTTCAAGAGTTTTTCCATTTGAAAAACTGCTTCTTCCTCCTTGTATCGTCGTCTTCATACGTTGTTCCAGCACTAACACTTGTTCTCTTCCACCATTTTTGTCATTTGCACCACTGGTTATCTTCCCCACACATCACTTCACTTCACTTCATTATTCACTGCATGCACTGTACACATCGTCGAGTTCACTATGAACACGAAAGTCATTGTCGAACACTACCTTATCAAATCCCCGCTATACCACTTGTCTGTGTAGCACCCGTGGTCCACTGCTTCACACCAACACGTACACCACTTAACCAACATTACTAAACTTACATCCTAACACCGCTCCACAACACTACTGCACAGTTAGCGATCAGCCTTCACGCGACTATACTTAACCACTCCGCCACTCACAATCTGCGCTACTGAACTCTACAAATGCAAAATACTATCCGTGGTTTTCGTCCCTACAAATACTTTACAACCAAATGTGCGTTTTCACGCAACATTACCCTAAATACATTTTTATGAATTCCTCTACCGCTACTGATGGCAACATAGATCACATTTAGGAACACTGTTGTATTACTGATATTTATACATGCCATGGAACAATTTTCATAACTTTTGTGCACCCATTTCTCAATTCTCTGAACAATATCCTGCTAACAAACATCCGCCCCTAAATGCAAGGTACCCTCTGATTCTTTCCGCATAACTATTTTCCGTCTTAAACAGCAGTGGTATTCCCAATCACCTTAAACTATCAATCCGACCGCATAAGAATCCGTGTCGTCTCCTTATTGGAATTACATTTGATACCCTCAATATTGTCGTAGTGACTTTCTCTTGCGTCGCTGTCGAGACTTCCTACTGTGCTACCTTCCCTTCTTAATTCTTCTCTTTCCTGCGCCTGCACGTTTCCTGTCTGGCTTTGAAAGTCGCCTGTGGAGTTCAAGTTTCGCCTCCCTTTTAATTGATGGAGAAAGCTTCCTGAACGCATGCTTGTTCGCGCGCCATCTCGCTCTCAGCAGTCTCCTCATCTTCCGTCTGTACTTTCGGGATGCACGCCTTCTTGAGCGGTTAGTGTGGCTGCTGGCTTTGTCCTTGGACTTGAAAAAGTCACTTTTGAAAACCTTTTTCTTCTTTTGGGGGCATGCTTGGGAATCTGCAGTTAAACACTCGTCGCTCTTGCTCTGAAACTTTGCGACCGTTCTTCGTAGTCATCATCTTCAGATGTTCTGCTACTTCTCACCCCAAATTTAACTCCCCCTCTCATGGTTGCGTTGCAATGAGCAATGCCATAAAGAGTCGCCCATCGGTGCTTTCTTCGTGTCTTCTTCTTGGGTGGTGATTTCGTCTTTTTCTTTTCCTCGAAGCAATTTTTCGATCTGCTCTTTCTCTTATGCTTCTTTCTTTTCTCTTTCTCTGTTTTCTCTACTATCTCTATCTCTCTGTCTGCTGTCATCGCTTCCTCAATGCGCTCTTCTTTCTCGCCACTCTTAAAACTTGTGCACCTGTGGTCGTCTGGGTCAGCAACATCTTGCTTGCAGGTCACTAGCTTGTGTTCACAGGGGTTTCTGCAGTCGAAAGTCTCCATCTCTTCAAAAGCCTTGCCGCAGTCAAGCACTCTCCCTTCCTGCGCGACATCTCCAATTGCTCTGCACTGAACACACACCGTATGCGGCGTTGCGGTATTCCCCCCCTCGTCAGTGTCCTTCGTTTCTGGGAACCGTTCGCCCTCATGAGCACGACCCTCTGGCACGTACACTGCACTACCGAAAACACACTCTTCATTCGGGTGTTGTACCCCTTGCTCACCAGTGCAATAGGACTCGGCGGCGCGGTCATCGATAGCCTTATAGTGGCAACTATTCCGTCGCAACAGTTCACTTGTGCGAGACTTCTCTTCAGGTATGCTATGACTGCTATGTATTAGGTTGACTGCTTCTGGCATCTCTGTCTTTTTCTCTTCGAACTGTTTTTTTCTTCTCACATGCTTGCCGAAGTGTCTCAAGTTCTAAAGATCGAGCGGCATGGACACGGTTCATTACATCCTCAATAGTTTAAGGCCCTGCTCCTTGCTAAGCTTTTTCTCGCGAACCGTAGCTAATATGCTGTCCCAATCCATCTCCAGACCACCAAAATCTGTGACAGGGCCGGAAATGGTGGAATATCCTGGCAAGCTCGCCAAATTGTCACGTATTTCGGTGGACTAAAGACAGACAGGGACAAGTCGTACGTTTAGGACAAACATTTATAATTGAAAAAAACTAACGACAAAGAAAACAGCACGAAACAAACAATATACAGCACGAGTAAATTCTGGAAATTCCCCAGAGTCCTCAGATATCAAAATTCATCAGTCCAAATATTTACATTAAGTCCCTCGACGTGGCCACGTCACCTCGTCGTCGCGGCTTCCGGCGACACGTCGTTGGGCCCGTCGATGCGTCGTAGACTCGAAGTCGCTGTGTCCGACGTTCGGTCCACGGTTGGCCTGGTTCGGGGGTCAGGACGGTGGGGTGACCGAGGCGCCTGGATCGCCCGGTCAACTCCGCAAGCCTGCGGATCGTAGCCGCAGGGAATCCGGGAAGCGGTACCGTCAGCCTGTAGCTGCGGCTTCCGATGGGGTGTTCGCTCAGCTCGCGGGTCGTGGCCGCGGCAGCTGAAGCACAGCTTCCATTGGGTTGCCGCCGTCTCCGCGATTCACCCGTCCTGTTCGGCCTCCAGCTCCTTCTCCCCTCTTCGTCCCAGAGCGTAGCTGGGCTGCTCTCTTCGGCTACGTGTCGCTTCTCCCATTGGCCACGTAGCTGCGCGTGCACTTGCGCGCTTCTTGTGCTTTCATATGCATTCTTATTCGGACGCTCTTATTTTCTAACTTCGTTCTTCTTTATTTCTGCCACCGACTCCTCGTGTCTTGTTCTCTTTTTATCTTCTGCTTTTTCTTCTTCTTTCTTTCTCCCTGACATATTTCTTTCTCCCTGGCTCATGACAGCTTCCAATAACGCTATCGCGTATAGCCGAAGCTTAAGCGCACTCCAAGTGTTTTATTCCCCTCGCCCCTGCCCTGTTTAGCGCTGTTGCGGTGCCCTCACGACAATAGACAGTTACGGGGCTGCACTTTTCTATTCGGTTTCTTTCCTATAAAACTAGCTGCTACTACAAAGAAGGAAGCACACACTGTGCATTGGAGCCACATACGATGTGTGAACCTCTTCCTTATTCAGAACAAAGCCGTAACAATTGTTCTGGGAAGCTTTCGAGCTTCTAATAGGTAGTTATTCAATATGAGGGCACAATGAATCGCAAAAATGGCTTTTTTATAAGGTCCGCCAGCAACAAGAGCCTTTTAGTCTGAAATGTCTCAAAGCCCAAATAAAGAAGTGCAATAAGGTGATAATGCAGGTTATATAACCATATACAGAATAACGCACTCGGGAGAGCATACTCGATCGATTAGCATGTACTGGCGGACTTTACGAAACAAATTAGATGTAATTATTTAGACGTAATTACTTATATTTTATTGCGGCAGGGATTGTACAGAAACTCTAAGCGCCATAAAAGCCGTCGGAGCCGCCGTTGTTGGTTAGAGCGATACCTCCCACATAAGTAACACAAAGTGCCGTTTGGCTGAAAAAATGACCAAGTCAACACACCGTCGACGCTACGCTCGCAATCGCCTGGGTGACGGAGCCAATTAAGGCGGCGTTCCCCCTTCAGCTGCTGGCGTAAGCATTGTGCGCGCGCCACTGTATAAGCGCAACTATAGCGTACCGGCTGAACTGCTCTGAGCGGAATGGAACGTGGACCTCAAGCTAACGTTATCTAATACTTCACTGGACGCCGATTAACGCCGATGGTTTCCCGTCGGTCTCAGGCAACGCCCCCCGGCGACCCTCCTTGTCATGACAACGTTGTGAGACGCCTGGTAGCTACTAGGACGCTGCTTCTCCTACGCAGCTGGGGGTTGACTTGAGTGCTGCGTCGTGCCTACATGTCTCACCCGCGTATACATAGAACACCGTCTTGAGAAGTTAAAGCGCAAATCTAGATTTTGCTATCGCTGTCAATGCATCGCTTTTCATTTTTACTATTTTGCTCCGCAACTTCGTTACACCCTATCTGTCGGTAAGACGTAACGAACTGGACGTTGTAAGACAACATAAATTACCCAAAATGACACTGCAAGCTTAGTTAACGGAATCGGAAGTATTTAATAGAACAAGTTGATCACACACGGCGCACTTAGCGAGCCGGAGAGAACGCGGCAGCTCGCAGCGTATGGCGAGGAAACCAAATTTCGTCCAGAGAACCTGATGCGTCACGGCATTCTGGGTATGATTCACACACTTACCGGTTTTCTTTCGGTGTTCTAACCATTTTCCCGCCGACTTGGGTCGCTGAGTAATCTATGGTCTAATGAGTGTAGAGCTTTTGTGTTGAGGAAGCCATGTCTGAAACCAACCGTTGGACCAACTTGGGTCAATGCGTACGTGACACGCTTCAATGAACCTCTTTCACACGAACGTTAGTCATTGAGTGTGTGCCACTTTGAATGTGCCGCATTGCATGAACCTCTAGGCCGCCAACTTGGGTCACCTGTTAGTTAAGATTCAAGGCACATAAATCAATAGTCAGACCATTTCTTGAACATACGCCAGCGTCATCTAGGACCTCCACACAGCAGCCAATGAAAATCAGCTGGAAAAAAATCCGATGCCTAGCCGCCCGGTTTGTCTCGTCGAAGGATTGTTGAAGCATATACTAAGTCAGCAAGGCCTACTTTCTTCAATCAACTCTATTCTACTATGTTGGGTAGAGAACTAGAAGCACATTTAATAAAGGATACGGCTAGAGCATCTTGTCACAAGCACAACACAGTCAAACCTGTCTTTGCGCGCACAAAATCCTACAGATACTCCTCCGCTCAAACAATAGATGACTGGAATTCCATGATTCGTAATTCAAAGCTACTAGGTTCAGTAGAACAGTTCATGTGTTCCCATGTTCTTTTCTTTTTTTGATGATCCGGATGAAATATTTCTGTTTTTTTTTTCAACTTCATCACCATTTCATTGCAGTGATTATGCATATATCTGCGTTTTTCCATTCTTGCTTGGGCCCATTGTGGTTCGCCGCAGTACTGAACAACTAAATAAAATGTGCTGCTGATCAATGAATCTTTTTGACAGCAACTTGGGTCACTGCACCCTGCAGGTGTGTGCCTCTTTTAAACGACAAATATTGTTTGAAGATTTATCTTGTGCTGGGCGGAATGGAACCTGCGGTGTATAAGTTTTCTTTTTCTTAATACATGCAGATTTTTTTTATAAAACGACATTGAGCGTGGCGTCCTACAGATACGTTCTTCGGCAAGACGGATATATTTGCAGCATAACGTCAGCAGCTGAAGGTTCATAAAAAACAAATCAAATAACGTGTTTATTTGAATCCTGGGGGCAATTTTTTTTAAATTGCAAATTTGGAGCAATTCACATTTTAACGCCCCTCGATATTTTGGAATCTACAAAATCGTACCTAAATCATCTGGTAGCACCAAAATGGAACGTATGCGCAATCAGTGACACAATTTTCACGTTCGTGCCATCTATAGAAGCGTTCCAAATAGATGCTGAACCCTCGTTTTTAAATACTTACCCAACGAGAAAACTGTCCGTGCACCCGTGCGTCCTTCCCGTAAGACGATCGCTTTCACGATATGGGCCCGCGCGTCTCTATTCAGCGCGCAGCTTCGAAAACACGGTGCGCTGAGCTATCGGCAGTCGGCACTCTGTCCGCTTCGCAGATCGCTTTCAAGATGCGCTCTGCGCGGCCGTGCCAGAGTACGTTTGAATAATACCCCTATATATAAAAAGTAGCACAACCACTTCCCTCCTCCTCCGTTCCGCTGTCGCGTTGGGCGCGGCCAGCACGATCAAGGCACCATCGTTGCGCGATCTAGACAGTGGCGCCGCCTACATCGGGCCTGCCGTGGCAGACGACAGCTAACGCGCTACCAGAGGAAATCCGCGGAAAACTTCGATCGCGCCCTGCGGAGCAGTTTTTGAGGCGCGATTTTGCTTCGTCAGTCAGTAACTGGTCCTTAATGATGCCGTTTGGAAAGTAGCAACGCGACGATGCGAGACGGCGCAAATACCAAGTGTGCAGCAAGCGTTTGCGCTCGCCGGATGATAAACAAAAAAAGCCTTTTGCCCTTGCCTTGTCGGTTCCGGCAATTGAAGGCGCAGCAGCATGCCATCACAACGAAGTTCCTGTCTCTAATACGTTTGATCCGTTTGTGCGTACAGCACTTTCGTCGCACAGGCCCGAGAATGGTGGTCGGAGCGCGCTCGAAAGAAAAAAAAATATATATATACAAAAGCGCAACGCGTGCTTCCACGTGACACGGATTGGCCAATGGGGAAGCGGAGGAGGCTGAGGCGACAGGCAGACGGCGAGGAGGGAACGCCGGGGTGAGCGCGGTGGCGGCAAGATCTGAGAATGGCGCTACTTTTTATATATAGGGGTTTTACGTTTGATCGGTCCGTGCCACCGCCGGAGTCCATTGTAACGGTTCATAATGGTTCGACACGGATGGAAAAGGAGATAAATAGTGATAATGGCTTATGATGATCGGAACGTCATCAGCGCACCTGGCGCCGCCACCTGCAGAGATTTGCTTGCGTTATCAATGCCCAGATTACCTAGAATACGCGAATACGAGGTATACGCTGTTATTTATTTATTTATTTATTTATTTATTTATTTATTTATTTATTTATTTATTATTGCGATAGCAATTATATGGCCACTCCAAGCCCACTTCGGCCGTCGCCGTGGTCGTCGCTGTGAGGTTCCGTATAAAGTCCGAACACGGTAACATCGTCGCCACGCGCAGTACGCTTTATGTGCGAGTGAAAGCTTTCGAGGGTCAGCCGACGATCGCGGCTCAATCTCACGAGCGCGAGGGACAAAGCCGAGGCGGAAGCACGCTTCGTCTGCCGCGCGGGGCGCGGGGGGGGGGGGGGGGGGGGGTTGAGGGGGTGCGTTCTACTCCCTCTTGAAAGCGATCTGATATGGGGCCAAAGTGCAACTAGTGGAGGTAACTTCGCATGCGCTGTGCTTTCCAAGTTCGCGTTGAAGTGAGAAGCGGCACAAAGGTCAATTCGCTCACTGCTGCTTGCCGCGCCACCTCAGAAGACTCCGGCGTTTTGACAGTGAGTTTCCGCGCTCATCGAGCGAGATGTGTTCATGTTTACCTTTGTACGCATGACACCTTGCTTCACAATTTAGTTAGTAAGCGAATGTTTACAAGTTTATAGGCCGATAAAACTACTATCCTTAGCTCGTAAAGTTGTCTGCTGATTTGTTCTCGCTATCGATGCTTCGTGTTTCGGCGAAACTGCGACCTTTATATTTATTTATTTATTTTACCCGCCGGGCTAGATACATTATAGGGGGAGTGGAACTGATGTAGAAACACATGATTACATGTAGGATTTGATTGGTTCCGGTTAATACAACGTTAGGTAGAGTAATAATAAGGTAGAGGTAGGGAGGAAGCGACTAACGAGGAACAAAATGTTTAACAAGTTAACGCAAGTGTGAATACAAACTCCTCTTTAAGTTACCCTGAAATGCACTATCTCAAGCAACGCGAAACTGGAATGGACCAGAAGTTTACGTCAATGATTCTGATAGGTGGTACCACTTCGGAGAGGACCGGGTTATGAATAATTGGGAGACGGTTCGCATTTTAGGCATGATGCGACTTCGATCTTTTGTGCACGATCCAAACGAGGTGAAGTGCACATCAGTGGAAAAATAAGGTCGCTTTGTAGAATGGGATTGTACGTCTTCTTCTTTTCTTTTTTGTTGTTGTTGCGAAACGCACAGAGATAAGTATATTTGCGATGACAGGCGACGGAAGGAAGCGGTAACGATTGATAACCTAATTTTCATCCTGCCGGCGAGTTTCCGCTCGACAAGAACAACTTATGGTGAATTCGCTTCCATCGTGATTTTGGGCTGAATTTATGTAGTACTTTTGTAGCCTCAATTGCAGCGTATACGGTGCTCGGCTACAACCACATGGAAACATATGCGATGCTGTCCTTGATTATCTAGGGAAAAAAAAGATTATTTCCTTAATGTTCTATTTCAGCACTTCTATACCGTATTTCCCAGACATAAATATTCTTCATAAAATTATCATACATACGCGTAAATACTGAAAAAAAAAAACACTCGACATATGCGACATTCCGTTTAACACATCGTATTTTTGCAACAGACAGGTCGGACAGGCTAATGGTGACAATTTGGTGATGTGGAAAGAGACGCTCAGGTGGAGAATTTGACGGTCACGGGTTTGTATACCACGCCGCGTTGTGCATTCGCGGAAGGTCGAACTGTACACTGCGTCAAACAGGAAATGCGCTGGCGTCACACGAAAGTAATTTTGATTATTTGCTTCGCACATTGCTCACTGCTAAGCATAGAGTTTCTCACTATAGTGTGAAACTCTATGCTGCTAAGCGTCCAGTGCACACTTAGATAAAAGCCTTACTCTCTGCCTCAATACCTTGCAGGTATACTCTTAATTCGCGAGTCCGTGACGCACTCTGAAAGCTACATTGAAAAACATCATCCGGGAAAGTAGTCCGAGAACGGCGTTTGCTTTAGACAACACAAAGGCATAAGACGTGATACTTTGGCCCCAATGAGAGAGTGCGTTTCTCCGTCGATACTGGGATAATATTGTAACCCATGAAAAATGTCCCTCCTTCGTTAAACCGGGTACGTTGGCGTCAGCTACACCTTTTCACGCGGAACTGCTGCATACTAAATCTGAATGAAGAAGGAGCAGCAAGACAACATATCTGGCATGCGCAGACAGTCGCGCCTCGCCGGCGCCTATCACCTCGAGAGACGCGTGGTAAATACATGCGTCTATGCCCTCGCAGAAGCGTGACGCCAAGACAGACGCGAACGACGTAATCCGTGTAGCCGGGCATTGCACAGTGTCGTGGCCCCCAGTCATGCATCAGGCGAGCAGTGCGACATAGCTTTAAAGCGCTTTGCGTGAACGATATCGGTGCTCTTTCTGGACTTATTGCATATATTTGAGTGCGAACACTTCCATTTATAAACTGCATGAAACGTACCTTACAACTCTGCAGGACTCCCGGACGAAATTAAGATGTCGTGATATACCATATGAAGTGGCTGCATGGTTCACGTGGGACACATCAAGCACAAGCTGCATTGCGTTAGAGTATGCGTTCCTTGCAATAAACGCAAACCATTAACACCGTTTCTGCGCGATGCAGACGAAGCCAGCTTTGTCGTCTGCATCTCAGGCTGGCAAGCTTAGGCGCACGTCGGAGAGAAGGCGGTGCTGACACATACAATTCAAGAAATAATTTCTCGCCTTTAGAAAATCATAAATGGTTGTAATTTCTCACATGTGTAGCAGACATGTTGAGCTATCTAATCGTGATTCCCATATATTTTAGGCTTGACAAAAAAACAACTTTTTTACCCTGGAATTTTGGCTTGTTACATGAATTTTGAAATTTAGAGCTTTTTTTTTTTTTCAGGCGATCGGCTGAACCTTTGAAGTTTCAACTACTTTTCGGCTATGCTATTGTTACGGGGAGGCAAACACAACAGGAAAACGTATTTACAGTATATTTACAAGGCGATCAAGCGTCAACCATATGGCGGAGAGCGCGCGCCCGATCATCAGCGTCTTCTTCATCGATGTTGGCGTGAATCATATCGTGACATGACCCCCGGCTGCTCAAGCACCGTCACGGTGCTTGCAATGATCCAGGCGAGTGGTAAGGTTTCAGGCGGGATACGTGAACAACGTCAGTAGGTGATGAAACGGTTGGCGAGGAAGACTCGAGCGGGCCAATCTCATACGTGACGTCTGTTACACGACGTAATACACGGTAGGGTCCGGAGTACCGCGAAAGCAATTTTTCTGAGAGTCCAACACGCCGAGTCGGAGTCCACAGAAGCACAAGGGCACCCGGAGTATAGATAGCGTCGCGATGACGGGAGTCGTAGCGGTGCTTCTGGTGGCCTTGCGATGTAGTAAGGCGACGGCGAGCAATTTGACGTGCCTCATCAGCTCGAGAAATGGCATCACGAGCGTACTCAGTTGGCAAATGGACGGCATCGGGGAGGATAGTGTCAAAAGGTAACGTTGGGTCGCGGCCAAACAGAAGATAAAAGGGTGAGAAACCAGCAGTATCATGACGGGAGGAATTGTAAGCGAATGTAACGAAGGGCAACGCAACATCCCAGTCTTGATGGTCAGATGAGACATACATAGAAAGCATGTCAGTAAGCGTCCGGTTGAAGCGCTCAGTCAAGCCGTTAGTTTGCGGGTGGTAAGCCGTCGTAAATTTGTGTTTGGTGGCGCAGGAGCGAAGCAGGTCATCGATAACTCTGGAGAGAAAGTAACGGCCACGGTCAGTGAGGAGTTGACAAGGGGCTCCGTGATGTAAGATGACATCGTGTAGTAGGAAATCTGCAACGTCCGTAGCACAGCTGGTAGGGAGAGCGCGTGTAATTGCGTAGCGGGTGGAGTGGTCCGTAGCAACGGCAATCCATTTGTTTCCAGCAGTAGAGGTCGGGAAAGAACCGAGGAGGTCAAGGCCAACTCGGAAGAAGGGGTCAGCTGGGACGTCAAGGGGCTGAAGGAGGCCAGCAGGAGGCTTAGGTGGTTTCTTTCGGCGTTTGCAGGGTTCACAAGCAGCTACGTAGCGACGAACGGAGCGGTAAAGACCGGGCCAAAAGAAGCGACGCCGAACGCGATCGTAGGTCCGGGAGACTCCAAGGTGACCAGCGGTCGGGACGTCATGTAGCTGGCCGAGAACGCTCAAGCGCAGATGCGTAGGAACGACGAGCAACAGTTCGCGTCCGTCCGGGTGGACGTTGTAGCGATATAACGTGTCATCTTTAAGCACGAAGAGGCGAAGGAAAGGATCGGGCGTGGCGGAATCCAGCGTCTGAATAAGCTCACTTAAAATGGGATCACGGCGCTGTTCATCACGGATGTGGCTTAAAGCGGAGAGCGAGAGTACACATGCAGGCATGTCATCCGAGGCTTCAGGCGGATCCACGGGATTGCGGGACAAACAGTCAGCATCCCGGTGCAATCGGCCAGATTTATAAGAAACAGAGTAAGTGTATTCTTGGAGCCGGAGTGCCCAGCGACCAAGACGCCCAGTGGGATCCTTAAGCGAAGAAAGCCAGCAAAGTGCGTGGTGATCGGTAGTCACAGTGAAATGCTGGCCATGTAAATAGGGGCGGAATTTGCCCACCGCCCAAACGAGAGCAAGACACTCCCGTTCTGTAATAGAGTAGTTCTGTTCGGCTAAGGAGAGGAGACGGCTGGCATAGGCGACAACACGGGCATGCCCATTCTGATGCTGGACTAAAACAGCGCCGATTCCGTAGCCGCTGGCATCGGTGCGGAGTTCTGTTGGAGCGGAGCTGTCGAAATGAGCCAGGACAGGTGGTGTAGTGAGCGACGTGATGAGGGTAGAGAAGGCGGCAGCCTGTGCAGCACCCCAAATGAACGAGACGCCTTTCTTCAGTAAGTTAGTGAGAGGGCGTGCGATTTCCGCGAAATTCCTCACAAAACGACGGAAGTAGGAGCACAGTCCCAGAAAGCTACGAACTTCCTTTGTGCAAGTCGGAACGGGGAACTGCTGCACAGCTCGAACTTTGTCAGGGTCGGGGCGAACACCGGTTGAGTCGACGAGATGACCGAGCAGGATAAGTTGCTGACGTCCGAAATGGCACTTAGATGAATTAAGTTGCAGGCCGGCTTTGCGAAAAACAGAAAGGATAGAAGAAAGGCGGTCGAGATGCGTTTCAAAGTTCGGTGAAAATACAATGACGTCATCAAGATAACACAGGCAAATGGACCATTTAAAACCGTGTAAGAGAGTGTCCATCATGCGTTCGAAGGTGGCCGGGGCGTTGCATAAGCCGAAAGGCATGACTTTAAACAGATAAAGGCCCTCAGGGGTAACAAAAGCGGTCTTCTCACGGTCCATGTCATCAACGGCTATCTGCCAGTACCCTGACCGAAGGTCGATGGAAGAAAAATACTTGGCGCCGTGAAGGCAATCCAGGGCGTCGTCTATGCGTGGGAGCGGGTACACGTCTTTTTTGGTGATCTTGTTGAGATGCCGGTAGTCCACGCAAAATCGCCAACTGTCATCTTTCTTTTTAACAAGAACCACAGGAGAAGCCCAAGGGCTGCAGGATGGCTCGATTATATTTTTGGCAAGCATCTTGTCGACCTCCGTTTGAATGATGCGGCGCTCAGCTGGAGAGACGCGGTATGGCCGTCGGTGGATCGGATGGGCATCGCCAGTGTTTATTCGGTGCTTGACAGCACAGGTTTGACCCAGAGGACGGTCGCAAAGGTCAAAGACGTCCATATAAGAGAAGAGGAGGCGAAGGAGATCGTCAGCGTGATGGGGCGAAAGGTCTGGAGCAATCATTTTCTTCAGGTCGGGAGGAGACAGATCTGGCGAAGAAGACGGGATATCAGTGGTGTGCGAGCGACCAGCATCAGGAGGAGACAAGGTCGAGATAACGTAATCGTAGGAGGGCGTCAGCATAGCGAGTGAAATGCCTTGTGGGAGCACTTGTGAACACAGTCCGAAATTAATCACAGGAAGACAAGTAAGATTGTCCCGTAGAGTGACAACAGTGTGAGGCAAACCAACACTGTGCGTCAACAGAACGACGGTGATGGGAGCGAGCACATAATCACCGTCGGGGACTGGTGGAGAGGGCGTCACAGCAACACAAGTAACGGCTTGTGGCGGCAAACGGACGTGCTCAGCAGAACAGAGCCGACTCTTGATTGGTCCGGGTGGATCAATCACACTTGGTAGGTCAAGCTGTACAGTACCAGCGGAACAATCGATGAGGGCGGAGTGGGCGGACAAAAAGTCAAGACCGAGGATGAGGTCATTGGAACAGCAGACGAGGACGGTGAACAAAACAGAAGTTTGACGGCCGGCAACACTGACACGTGCGGTACAAAGGCCAGCTACGGGAGACGTACCACCGTCGGCCACACGGACAACACGTGATGGGGCAGGGGTCATAACTTTCTTCAACTGCCGGCGGAGGTGAGAACTCATAACAGAAATATGGGCGCCGGTGTCAATCAAAGCAGTAACAGGTAGGCCATCCACTTCAACGTCGATCAAGTTCTGATTGGTAGGGAGCGTCAACAGAGGAATTGGAGAGCAGGTCGGAATAGCAGCATCACCTCCAGGAGCTGCAGCCGTTAGTTTCCCGAAGGAAAACGCCGGGAGTAAGACGGGGACGGGGAACGGCGTGGTGGGGGTGACCGAGAAGGTCGGCGTCGTGGGAGGGCGAGCGGCTGTAATGGGCGGTAGTAGTAGTGGTCTCGGCAGATGTTTCCTGGTCAGGTTGGCTTGGTACCTGGTGCTGGCTTCGGGGTGGGTAGCGGAAGCTGGATGAGTTGGGTCGAGAAGACGAGGGCCAAGGACTTCGGCAATATCGTGAAATGTGTCCAACACGTCCACATCGAAAGCAAATGGGCTTGTCGTCAGGCGTCCGCCACGCATTCGGGTCGCGATAATTCGGAGTGGTGTAACGGCGTTGGAGAGGGTTGAAGGTGGCCGAAGGGTAACTGTCAGGGTGGTTCACAGAGCAGATGGTTTGAAGGCCCACGTTTGCCAGTTCTTGACGAACAACGGATTGTATAAGGGATATCGTAGGTGGGGCATCACAGGTCTCTCCTCGCATTAAATGTGCGGGCGATGCGGCTTCAATTTCGCGTCGAACGATTCGGGTGATGGTCTCCGATGTTAAAGGCTGAGTCGGCATACGAACATCCTCACACGTTGATGTCGCTGCCGTGTTCGGAAGGCGGGCGAATTGGTGGGCGATACGTCGGCTTTTAGCATCTTCGAAGCGTCGGCATTCAGTAATAATCTCATTGACTGTCGAAGAGTTTTTAAACACGATCAGGTTAAACGCATCGTCCGCGATCCCTTTCAGCAGGTGCGCAACCTTATCGGCTTCTGTCATCTTGGCGTCAACCTTCCGGCAAAGGGTCAGCACATCCTGAATATACGTCAAGTACGACTCAGTAGGCGTCTGCACACGCGAGGCAAGCTCTTGCTTGGCAGCACGCTGGCAGCCTGCAGGTTGGCCAAACAACTCGCGAAGTTTAGTCTTACATACGCTCCAGCTTGTGAGCTCCTCTTCGTTGTTGTCGAACCAGGCCTTCGCCGTGCCCTTTAGATAAAATGTGACATTCGCCAACATCATGGTCGGGTCCCACCTGTAATGTGCGCTTACGCATTCGTAGAGTCGAATCCATTTGTCGACGTCATCGCCAGCAGTGCCGGAAAAGGTCCCAGGGTCACGGGGTGGAGCCAGGACGACGGTTGGCATGGCGGCCGCCGCTGACGCCGTTTCACCGCTGGTGGACATGCCTAGAGTGGCGACTTGGCGGCCGCTGCGGAGCTCCGTCTTGCGTTATACCCCCAGCACTTCCACCAAGATGTTACGGGGAGGCAAACACAACAGGAAAACGTATTTACAGTATATTTACAAGGCGATCAAGCGTCAACCATATGGCGGAGAGCGCGCGCCCGATCATCAGCGTCTTCTTCATCGATGTTGGCGTGAATCATATCGTGACACTATGTAAACCGGGCAACCATTCCGTATTTAATTCGTTTCTTCTGGATTTTCTTGCTTTCCGAGAAAAAAAATTCACCTTTTGCAATTTTGCTAGCTTTGGCGGTGTCAAAAGCAGTCGAAGTATTCAAATATTTGAAAATTGGTTATTTTGGCGGCCATATCATTTCGTTATCTTGCAACACACACCACTTCAACGGCTGGATCCTACAATGTGCATTTGAAAAAAACAAATCGGGGTAGCTTGCACTAGTGCCGCAACGCTAAAGACACAGCGGAGCTGATCGGTTCCTAGCTCGGTCCTGGCTATACGAAGTAATGCTAAGTGATGCTAAGTTATACGAAATGTATAAGCATTGCCTCGTGGTCCGTGGCATCGGGGAACGCTTCGCGAAGCACTTGCACTCCGAGCACACGTAGGGGAAGTGGGGCGAAAGCTATGCACACTGTAGGGGCAGCGCGCTGCAGGCGACACGCCGAGATGACGTCACGACGCATGCGCAGTAGCGCGCAGCTGGTGGGAGCTCGGCCGAGCCGCCACCAGAGTCGCCTGCTGCAGACACGCTCGGCTGCCCCTGTGCTTTGCGCACCTGTAATATCGGCGAAAGGTCAGTTATTTTCTACTCTAGTTACATTGCTTATGGATAATGACTCCCGCCGGAACATTTGAAACGACTGCACTAAAGCTATATCAGAATTAAACTTGTAAGAAACACAGTGGGTATTGTGGAAAGTATACTTGAGAAATTTCAAAGTGTAGTGTTGGGGAAAGTTGCGGTAAATAGAAGACAAACCTTATTTGCTTAGAGCGCGTGGCACAGGTAATGAAGAGGCTTAATCGACAGCGCCGTCTAAAATGGGCAAGTAAAAATGGAAATGCACGTGTCAAAAATACGCTACCATTGAGTAGTACCTGTAGGGAAGCCTTAAAGAGTATGGTGAATTAGGCAAGGCTTAAGAAAAAGCTAGTTCCTGCGATGCTCTGTAATATGCCTTAAAGAACTATAAACTGGTAAATAAACATTTCGAGCTGCAACATTTGGAATAGGAAAATTTGAATCTCTGAGTACGAACTAATTGGGCATGTCTTTTGAAAACTGTTATCGAAATCGAAAGTATTTATTAGAATTAGTTCATAAGACACTGCGCACTTATCGAGCCAGACTGGACGCGGGAGCTCGAAGCATATGGTTACGAAACAAAATTACGGCCAGAGAACCTGATGCGTCACGGCATTCTGGGGATGATTCACACACTTGCCGGCTTGCTTCGGTGTTCTAACCGTTTTCCCTCCGACTTGGGTCACTGGGTAATCTGTGGTCTAATGAGTATAGAGCTGTTGTGTTGAGGGAGCCATGTGTGAAACCAACTGTTGGACCAACTTGGGTCAATGACCACGTGACACTTTTCAGTGAACTTCTTTCACGCTAACGTTGGTCACTGAGTGTGTTTCGCTTGGAATGTGCCGCATTTCATGGACTTCTCTGCAGCCAACTTGTGTCACTGGATATCCCCGCCATCTTTGATCACCTGCCGCCAACTTGGGTCACCTGTGAGTTAAGATTGAAGGCATATAAGTACATAGTCAGACCACCTCCTAAATACACCAGCATAATCTGGGACCTCCACACAGCCACCAATGAAAATGAGCTGGAGAAAAATTACACGCCTAGCAGCCCAGTTTGTCTTGTTGAAGGATTGCTGAAGGATATACGTAAGTCAGCAAGGCTTTATTTCTTCAATGAACTCTATTCTGCAATGTTGGGTATAAAACCAGAAGCCTATTTAATAAAGGATACGGCTAGAGCATCTTGTCGCAAGCACAACAAGACAGTGAAACCTGTTTTGCACGCACAAACTGCTACAGATACTCCTCCCCTAGAACAATAGATGACTGGAATTCCGTGCCTCAGAATTGAAAGCTAGTATGTGCAGTGGAATATTTCATGTGTCCCCGTATTCTTTTTGTTTGATGATCCGGATGAAACATTTCAAATGATTTTGTATTTTCAACTTCATTACCATTTCATAGGAGTGGTTCTACATATATGTGCGTTTGCCCTTTCCTGCTTGGGCCCATTGTGGTGCACAGCAGTATTGAACAACTAAATAAAATAAAATATGCTGCTCTTAAATGAATCTTTCGACAGCAACTTGGGTCACTGCAGCCTACAGGAACGTGCCGTTTTTAAATGACAGAAAAGTGTTTGAAAATTTATCTTTTGCTGCACGGAATGGAACCTGCGGTATATAAGGTTTTTATTCTTAATACATGCAGATTTTTCGTAAAACGGCTTTGAGCGTGTGTCCTGGAGATAAGTTCTTCGGCAAGACGCATATATTTTGTGGCATAACGGGAGTACCATAAGGCTTATCAACAACAATCAATTAAGGTGTTTTATTTAACACTGGTGACAGTTTTTTTTTAATGGCAAATTTGCAGGCAGTCACATGTTGACGCCCCTCCATATTTTGAAATCTTCCAAATCTCTCCTAAATCATCTCGCAGCACGAAAATAGAACGTATGCGCAATCAGTGACACAATTTTCACGTTCGTGCCATGTATAGAAGCGTTGTAAATTAATATCGAACCCTGCTTTTTAAATGCTTACCCAACCAGAAAACTGTTAGTGCGTCCGTCCGTCCTTCCTGTAACAGGATCGCTTTCAAGACATGGGCCCGCGCGTGTCTCTTCAACGCGGAGCTGCGAAAACACAGCGCTCGTAGCTATCAGCAGTCGACACTCTGTCCGCTTCACAGACCGCTTTCAACATACGCTCCGTGCGGCTGTACGCTCCGTGCGGCTGTGCCTTTGATAACGGTTCATAACGGTTTTACACGGATGGACAAGGCGCTGAAGAGTGATAACAACTTATGATCGGAAGGTCATCGGCGCACCTGGTGGTGCCACCTGTAGTGCTTTGCTTGCGTTATCAATGCACCTTGCGCCGCCGTCCGCACCAGTTTGCGTCGCCGCAGCGCTGTCGTTTGTACTGACAGGATCAAGTGTCATAAGTGTCATAACCCTTGAAATGACACTGGGCTGCGTGGAGATGAGCAAGTTGCACAACGCTTACGCATACTTAGAAAGAGAAATTTCTTCGGGATGTGTTTTTAATTTCCTACGGTGAAGTTAAGCATACCACCACCTCCACTGAGCCCACCGTGCAGAAATGAAGACCAAGACGATGACGACGGCTACGACATCGAATACGAGCTGGGCTGTAATATTATTTATTAAAGTGAAAGCTTTACTAAGTAAGCCTAGTCGAGCCGAGTTTGGCTGTTGCCAGCAATTTGACCTTCATTTGACCGTAGCTGCGCCGTAGCCTTGGCAACACATCATGTGACTCCCCGCGCAGAGCTCCGCTGACTCCGTGTGCGCTAACTGCCACTGCCGGCTTGGCACATGCGCTTTCCGCAGACGGGTCGCCGCCTGACCACGTGACTCGTAGCGCGCCGGGCTAAGAAGGCGGCCTTCTACTCCGGCGGAGGCTGCTCAAGGCACGTATCTTGAAAGCGATCTGCGACGTGGAAAAATTGCGCGCCTGCGCGGGCCTCATCTTCAAAGCGATCTGCGATGTGGACAAATTGCAACTAGTGCCAGTAGCTTCGTATGCTCTGTGCTTTCGACGTTTCGTTCGCGTTGAAGCGAGAAACGGCACGAAGGTCAATTCGCTCACTGCTGCTGCCGCGCCTTCTCAGAAGGCTCCAGCGTTTTGACAGCGAGTTTCCGCGGTCATCGAGCCAGATGTGGTCATGTTTACCTCTGCACCCGTGACACCGTTCTTCACAATTTAGTTAGTAAGCGAATGTTTACAAGTTTATACGACCGATAAAACTACTATCCTTAGTTCGTAAAGTTGTCTACTAATTTGTTCTCGCAATCGATGCTTCGCCTTTCGGCGAAACTGCGGCCTTTCTATTTATTTTACCAGTCGGGCTAGATGCATTATACGGGGAGTGGTAATGATGTAGAAACACATGATTACATGTAGGCTTTGATAGATTCCTGTTAATAAATATTAGGCAGAATAATACAAAGGCAGGGAGCGACTAACAAGGAACGAAATGTTTAACAAGTTAACCCAAGTGTGGATACGAACTTCTCTTTAAGTTACACGGAAATACAGTATCTGTAGCAATGCGAAATTCGAAGGGACCAGCAGTTGACGTCACGCATTCGGAAAGGTGGCACCACTCCGGAGAGGACCGGGTTACGAAGAATTGGGAGCCGGTTCGCATTACAGACCTTTTCACGAACCAACGTTTAAGTAGCGCCATTGCCCGACACGGGCGACGTCTATAGCGTCAGAACATGTTATGCCGCCATTTTGGACTGTGAGCCTTTGCGAGAGCAGGCCGACCGCACTTCGGTTGTGTGATCTTCGCCGAGCATAATTTCGAATGTTTTCTTCCGCGTCGCTTGTCTTGTGCCGCTTGGTTTGTTACATGTTTCACGTGCTCGCGTGAACGCTCAGTGTGAAGTGCAATTGCAACAGCAAGCCCAGCCAGTGGATGCCACGTTTCGTCGTCGGTAGCGGCGGCAATCGACGTCTGCTTCGTCGAGACCTGGCGTGCTAATCAGCGGTATTTTTCAGTGTTATTGCGGGGCACATGTGACTGTAGTCGTCGATCGTATCTGTTCACCATTACGTTTTGCGGTTTAGGGTTACCTCATTTAGAGAAAGCAGGCGCGTACGCAGCTCTCAGGTAATGCTTAGAACCAGGCACCGGCGGCCCGCCAACGCGTGTCGGGGGTTGGTAGATATGCGGTGGTTACGCTATAAGCTTACGACGCAACTCAACAGCTCAATCATGCAAAATTCATTGACCCTTTGCGGTCCGTTGTCGGGCAGGGCCCGACAACGCAACACGGCCGTAGCGGTCCGCTGTCGGGCACCGCCCGACAAGGGTGTTCGGGGGTTAAATTTTGCGGTTTTTCTCACTGCGATCCGTGCGCACTCTTTGTATACATGATGCGCCATCTCTTGAGGGATAAGTGAACTTTTTTTGTTGAAGTTTACTTCTCTTTGCACTAGGGTGCAGCACAACGTTCAGCACGGCTTCTGGATACCAGAGAGTTCTCACTTGCGCGCGCAACCGCACGTTCGCGCGGTTCGCTGAGAGCATGACCACTTTATCACCGCGTGCGTTTTACGGTGGTGCATTTAGTGAAAGCTTCTAGGGGTTTCCATTGCCAATAGCTTTATTTTGAGGCGCACACAGCTGCAGAATCATGGTGAGAAAGAACAGCGACACCTGCAGTACTGCCGCAACGTCGCCCTACAGCTGGTGGGTGACGTGAGGGCTAGAGCCAAAATGCGAGGCCCGTCTGCGCGGAAGGAGTGCGAGGAAAGGCTAGATGGGAAAAGCTATTTCATCTATAAGCGCCCAGGCCGAAGCAGCAAGGACTGTGCCGCTTGTAGCGATCGAAAAACAAACGGAGGCAGGAGGGAAACTGTATTTTTCTATAAAACCTGCAGTAACAACCCTGCCCTGCACCCAAGAGAATGCTTCGAGCGGTATCACACGCTGCTAAAATATCGGTAGATGAGTTTCCTGCAGAATGCAAGAGAAAAAGTAAATATCCTCAGAGTTTTTCTTCCACAGTTGGGTTTTTTTTAGCGGCGCCAGAAACAGGCAAAATAGTTTCGGACCGGAACAGCCGGAAAGTGGGTAAATGTTTCGGACCGCAAAGGGTTGAATCTGGTGCAGCGCAGGGAGCTTATAACCAAATGGCAAAGCAGAAGCGTGGCGCTCGAGCAGCGCGGTACCTGCAGGTGAACCGACGCGCGACGGTAATCACAGATGCCAGCGCAACTGATACTGCCCAGGTACTATATTTGGAAATTACCTTTATATGCAGGGCCGCGCAGGGCGCGGTCAACGCCGAGACAATGTTTTAGTGGACACAGGGGCTGCATACATCTTCCATAGGACACGATTTTCCCAGATCGTTGTGAAGTGTATTTTCCGAATAAATATCTCGCAGAATGCTACAATTTTTCTTATACCGGGGTCACGCGGCCACTTTTGATCGCGACTGAGCCCGATCTGGATCGCAATATTGGACCGCGATGGCTCCCTTCAGCAGATTGAGCAAAGAAGCCAATCGCTACCGAGAAATTAGATCCAGATCGGGATCGATCACGACCAAAAGTGCGCCTTGTGACCCCCGTATTAGGCACTGGAATGAAGTCGTGTTTGAAAGAATAACAAATGTAGCCTCTGCCACTACATACGAGAAAATATCGCATCGAAGAGCTGACAATTTTCGCAACCTATTGGGAAATGTGCCGAGAAGGGTTTACCAAAATGCGTTATTTAAGTGATGTGGGCATTGATTCATATTAGACCGAAATGCTAAGTTCTCAGGCGATTCAGGAAACCGGTGCAGCGTGAACGTACCACATCGGCAGTGCTCTAGCTCGCGGAGTGCTTTGTTGTGGACACACTATCGTCCCCAAAATCGTTCTTTCCCGCTGGTTGTTTGTGCACCCCTGAACAGCATAGTGCCGGCAAGGTCGATCCACGTAGGTCGCGACGCTTCGGGCGAAAAGCGGTTCAGAACCAATTGTCACCAACATCAGCAAGTGTGGTCATGGGAGCAGCGATTGAAGCGCGACTATGTTTGGAGGGAATAAACACTGGGAAAGAAAAGGAGTTTTTTTTTAAATTAAAGCGACACGCAGTTATATTCATTCAAGGAAAATAAAATTCCTAATCCATTTTGTATACTCATGGCGAGTAGATACAACTTTATTTTACTTTATTATTATCAATAAATACCTTTATTCAGCGCCCACCGTGAGAGCGCCCATCGATAGCGGCGGGCGCTGACGCCCCTATCACTTGCAGTGCAATGCCGCTCTTGGAGTGCGTGGAAAGGCACGCTCGTAAAGTTCACCTGTCACAATACGCCCCCCTCACATGTTGTGTTGTTTTGTATGTCGACGTTTGTCTCAATTAGGTGACGCGCGTAGTTTTATTGTTGCTGGCCCTGTTAAGTCAAAAGTAGTAAGTTGCGACCATGAGATACTTGTTCACTTTAGTTGTTTTCGTGCAACAGCGCTGGCCGACGGGCTTGGCGTCCGACGAAAGGACGAGCACTCTATGCAATCTACGAACAAAGTGTTCGTCGGCCTCCAAAGAAAGTATGTTCTGTGCAGCGATGTGATTTTGACACCCGTACGGCTGACCGTTTCCTGCATCGCTTTCCGCGCTGAAAGCTCGAAACGCCCATCAAGTCGAATGGCGGCAAAAAGATTATTTTCTTAATGCTCTATTTAAGCACTTGTATACCATATTTTCCAGACAAAAACCCGCCGCGGTGGCTCAGTCAGCTAAGGCACTGCGCTGCTGAGCACTGAGGTCGCAGGATCGAATCCCGGCCGCGGCGGTCGCATTTCGATGGAGGCGAAATGCGAAAACGCCCGTGTGTTTGCGTTGTAGTGCACGTTAAAGAACTCCAGGTGGTCAGAATTATACCGGAGCCTTCCACTACGGCGTGCCTCATAGTCAGAACTGGTTTTGACACGTCAAACCCCAGAAAGAAGATTTCCCAGACAAAAATCTTCTTCATCAAATTATGACACGCGTAAATACTGAGAAAAAAAACTCGAAATATGCGAGGTTCACTTGAATACACCGTATTTCTGCAACAGACTGGTCGGACTGACTAATGGTGGCACATTCGTGACATGGAAAGCGACGCTCAGGTGGAAAACTTAACGGCCACTGTTTGTACGGCGCCGCGTTATACAGGTGCGGAAGGTCGAACTGTACACTGCGTCAAACAGGAAATGCGCTGGCGTCACACGAAAGCAATTTTGATTATTTCCTTCGCACATTGCTTACTGCTAAGGGTGCAGTGCGCAGTTAGATAAAAGTCTTACTCACTGCATCAAAACCTCGCAGGTATGCTCTTAATTCGCGAGTCCGTGACGCATTCTGAAAGCTACATTGAAAAACATCATCCAGGAAAGTAGTCCGAGGATGGTGTTTGCTTTAGACAACATAAAGGCATAAGACGTGAAACTTTGGCTCCAATGAACATGGACAGCTTCCTTTCGGTATCTAAACCGGGATATATTGTAACCTATGTAAAATGTCCCTCCTTCTTTAAACCTTATCATGAGGCCACGTTGGCGTCGGCTACACCTTTTCAGACAGAACTGCTGCATACTAAATCTGATATAAGAAGGAGCAGGAAGAAAGCATATCTGGCATGCGCAGACAGTTGCGCCGTGCCCGCGCCTATCACCTCGAGAGACGCGTGGTACAAGCGCGTACGGCCTAAGAGAAGCGTGACGCCAAGACAGGCGCGAACGACGTAATCCGTGTAGCCGGGCATTGCACAGTGTCGCGGCCCAAAATTATGCATCAGGTGAGCAGGGTGAACCAGGGCCCCTCGAAAAAAGGACTACAAGGAAACGAAGAATGGACAGGAGCCGCCATGGCCATTAAGAGTAAGAGTGGCGCTGGCTAACCCTCCCCAAATCAGACTTCACACATACACGAATACTGGTGGATGAGGATGTGGGAATAGCCGCCGCTGTAACTCACTTGGTGGAGCAACGCACGAGTGATGCGGAAGTTGTATCTCTGCAGGTTAAGAATAGGTCATACCTATGGCACACACTCCTACCTCCTTTCTGGAAGTGATCCTCCAAAATGTGATAGGTGTGGAGACATTCTTACAGTTTCCATGTTCTTGTAGAGTGCCCTGAAATAGAAGCCCAGCGTAAAAAGTACTTTTATCTCGCCTATCGTCAGCAAATCCCTCTTCACCCAGCATTCTTTCTTAACCATGAGCCGCTTTTTGATTTTAGTACAGTCTTAAAATTTTTAGCAGACGTAAACACTTTACAAATCACTTGGCCAGGGTATCTGTAGCGCAGCCTCGTCTTGGAGGCTGCAGCTGCAGTGCAAAAAGGTTGTACAGCACGTGCCTCTCAGCCCTTGATTTCAAGGAACTCCTTGAGGCACTAGTGCTATTGTATACGTCTTAGTATATCATCAATCCGTATCGGAATTTTTATAGTCATAACTTGAATCACTCGTCATTGTCATTATTTTAATACCAATATATTTTACGCAATTTACAGCGACTTGATTTTTAGGCCTTTTTACAGCCACGTTATATCAACCATCTATAACTCATATGCCACTCTATTTATAGTAAATTGAAAAACCATCACCATTTGTCATGGCGCTCTTTGGCCATATCTGGCCCTTGCGCCAATAAAAGCCATATATTATTATTATGCGGAAGTTGTAGGTTCGACTCCCTCCGGCAACAAGCCGTTTCCTTCATCCATTTCCATTTCATTTCACCATGCCAATACTACGCTTCGATAAAAATAACAAATATTTCCCCTTGTGCTTCGCTTGGCTTCGTGAACTGTTCGCTTCGTATGAAGTTAAATCTATCAACAGCGCAAGAGACAGGACAGACACAAGTAAACAGACAGAAGGGAAACTGTCTGTCCGGTGTTTTCCGCTGTTATTCGTTTTAATTTCATGATGTACCATGCAGACAAAGACGTCATTGTGTAGTGAATTCATCTAGTTATGACTAACAAATTTCGGATCCTTCGGTTCCCTTGATCTAATTAAAACAAACAAGCAACTGGTTCACTTGGCATCTGGTGAAAGTACCTCAGGTAGTCAAAGTTTTTTTAATTTAGTGATTAAGCCAATGTTTACAAGTTCTTACGGCCGATGAAACAACTATTCTTACCTCGTATGACCATCTACTAATTTGCTAACTCAATCGATGCTTCGCGTTCAGGGCGAAACTGCGACATTTTTTTTTTCGACCATCGCAAGATAAACTTGAAAAAAATTGACGGATGTTTGTTGAAGCTAAAAACTCATTCTGCAAGTTTATTTTCCGTGCCAAAAATTTTTCTAGCATATTAGCGAAAATGTATTGTTCTTGCCTAGTTGAGGTAGAAGGCCCCAGTCAACTTTTTATTGCGATAGCAATTATATGGACACTCAAAAGCAGATTTCTGCCGTCGGCGTCGCCGTCGCCGTGAGGTTCCGTATGACGTCAATGGAGATGAAATCGTCGCCGCGCGCCGAAGGCTGTATATGCGAGTGAAAGGGCGCGAGGGGCGCGCGCTTTCACGGGGAGTGAACGCACGGGGAGTGAACGCACAAACGCGCGTTCTGCGCCGTGCTCGCTTAAGGGCTGCAGATTAAGCGTCTCTTTCCTCCTTTACAATCACCATATACGTAGAGCAAACGCGCCTTCTTCCGATGCGCGAAAGGTCGTGGGGGAGGGGGAGAGGGAAGGGGAGGGAAGGGAGGCGACGTTTAGCTTCGGCACCAAGTGCCTTTATATATCAGAGGCTCCGGCAACAGTCACCAACGCCGCACGCATTTTGAGCGAACGCGGGCAAAACGCCGACGGCGTCGACAATAGTTCTGCGTGTTGCCGGTGCTGCTGCATGTCCAAGTTTATACAGCTGATAAAGCTAATGTCATTACTCCGTATAGCTCTCTACAAATTTGCTATCGCAATTGATGCTTCGCCTTTCAGGTGAAACTGCGACAACTTTTTTCTTTCAAAAGAATGTTGAATTATGGAGACATTCAGATGGTGTGTATGCAAAACAATGAAGTGATGTGCCTGCAAAAATGGCTAATTTTTCAAATATTGACACGTATACATGTTTATCTTTCACCGGTGGCCGCTTTCCACCGGCTAACAAATGTTAAACGTTATCGCTCGGCGCAGGACGCGCCTGTGTCGGAGGTTTCTAGAACGTTATCGATGCTTCTTTCCGTTGCCTGTTTTCACAGACGCTTATGTTATCTGATTGTGTGACCGACGCGAATTGTCTAGAACTTTCTGGAAGACACGCGGGCATCAGGGATTAATCTAGAACCTTCGATGACTCAGGTATAAAAGCCGACGCGTTTCGCCGCTGATCAGATTTTCGACGATCGCCGACTGTGTTCGCCGCTATCGTTGTGCTTTGAGTGTAGCTTGCTTTTGTGGGCACAGGTTCGCCCAATAAACAACCAGTTTCGTCATACAGTTTTGCGACTGTTTTCTTTACCGTCACTACTACGTGACATCTGGTGGAGGTGCTAGTGCGTTCATGCAGCGAACGCCCCCGCAAAGCCGCGACCCAAGCCCGAAACCGGAGGACGAGACCAACGTCGCCAAGGACCAGCGAGCTAGCCGTAGGCAGCAAGGACTTGTGCCGGAGTTCGGACTTCTTCCCGAAAAGACCACTGCAATCAAAGCCAAGTCAACGACCAGAATGGCAGCACCAGCGTCCCCCATCCTGCTGCAGCAACCTCGGGAGCCACCGACTTTTCGTGGATCATCGGCTGAAGACCCTGAAACCTGGCTGGAGACATATGAGAGGACCGCGACGTTCAACAAATGGAGCGACGACGACAAGCTGCGCCATGTTTATTTCTCGCTTGAAGACGGCGCCAGAACCTGGTTCGAGAATAGGGAGCGTGCACTAACAACTTGGGACCTCTTCCGAGCCGCATTCCTGGACACCTTCACGAGCGTCGTCCGTAAAGAAAGAGCTGCAGCCTTGTTGGAAAACCGTGTACAGCTCCCGAATGAGAGCATCGGTATGTACACTGAAGAAATGACTCGATTATTCCGGCACGCCGACCCCGCTATGCCAGAAGACAAGAAAGTTCGCTTGCTCATGCGGGGAGTTAAGCAGGAGCTATTCGCCGGACTGGTGCGGAATCCACCAACGACAGTCCAAGACTTTCTCTCGGAGGCTACGACAATCGAGAAAGCACTGGACATGCGCAACCGGCAATACAATCGCCGTTCGACGCCACATTACGCCGAAGTCCAAGGACTCTCCCACGACCTACGAGACACCATCAGGGCGATAGTACGCGAAGAGCTGCAGAAGTTGCTACCGTCGTCGCAGCCTCAAGTTGCTTCCATCGCCGATATCGTGCGGGAGGAAATCCAGCAATCGCTAGGACTTCCCGAATCGCCGCAACCCGAGCCGGAAGCGCTGACCTACGCCGCCGTCGCCCGTCGTCAAGGCCCCCCTCCGCGCTCGCGCCAGGGCCCCGTAACGCCGCAGTTCCGACGTCCACCACCGCCGCCGCCAGCACGCCCGCCCGTCGCCCAGCGCAGCTACCAGAGGAAGACGGACATTTGGCGCGCCCCCGACCACCGCCCGCTCTGCTATCACTGCGGGGAAGCCGGCCATGTCTACCGCCGATGCCCATACCGCGAGATGGGCCTACGAGGGTTCGCCGTCAACGCGCCGCGTCCAGTGCGGGGTGAACGACCGCGCGACATTGCCGACTACCTCGCCGGAGCCCAGTGGCAACCCCGACGACCCTCACGCTCGCCGTCACCAGGCCGCTACATCTCGCCGCATCGTCCGTCAGTACACCGGTCCCACCCGGGGCCGATCTCCCAGCCCTTACCGGGGAAACTAAAGGCAGCAACCGATGGAGGTGCGGTTGCTGTACGACGCAATGCCGAAGATCCTCCGCCGCCGACGACGACGATTCGCGAATCATTACGACGAGATATCAGCACGCCGCCTAGCAACAGCCTTGACAGCACTTCGCCGCCGCAAGAAGACCGGCCGACGCGACGTAGCAGCAGCGGAGCAAGCCGACGCAGCCGTGATCCGACGCCACGACTTAACCGTAATGCTAGACGACGGTCTACCGACTTAGACGTGCTCATCGATGGTCATAACGTCACCGCTCTCGTCGACACTGGCGCCGACTATTCCGTCTTCAGTGGCGCGTTCGCCGCCAAGTTAAAGAAGGTGAAGACGGCCTGGCAAGGACCTGATATCCGGACAGCTGGAGGCCACCTAATAACGCCGGCTGGAATCTGCACAGCCCGAGTCACGGTAAACAACCGCACTTACCCGGCGAGCTTCGTAATCCTGCAGCACTGCTCCAGGGATGTCATCCTAGGCATGGACTTTCTAAACCAATACGGTGCAGTCATCGACTTAAGATCCAAGTCGATAACGCTTTCAACGCACAACGCGCTACCACCGGATACAAGCATAAGTTACCATGCCTTGAATGTGCTTGAAGAACAAGTCACCATTCCGCCTCGCTCCAGCGTAATGATTTCCGTCGGTACCGAAGTGCCTGCAGACATGGAGGGCATCATCGAGGGCGATCATCACCTACTGCTCGACCGTGAAATTTGCGTCGCTAGAGGCATAGCTGAGCTACGTGCAGGGAAAGCAAGGGTGATGCTCACGAACTTCAGCCCTGAATACAAGCACATTAACAAAGGCACCACGGTCGCCTACATCGACGAAATAGTACAAGCCAGCAGTGCTTTCGCCTTCACGGATTCCAGTGCACCTGCAACGACGACTATAATACCTGAGCCAACTTTCGACGTCAATCAGAACCTTCCCAGGCATAAGAAAGAACAACTAAAAGCTCTGCTCCTGCAATACAAGGACTGCTTCTCGTCGTCGTCAAAAGTTCGACAAACCCCTGTCGCCAAGCACCGCATCATCACCGACGAAAATGTCCGCCCACTCCGTCAGAGCCCGTACCGAGTTTCGGCGCGCGAACGTGAAGCCATAAGGCACCAAGTCGACGAAATGCTACGCGACGACATCATCCAGCCGTCCAAGAGTCCGTGGGCGTCCCCCGTGGTGTTAGTGAAGAAGAAGGATGGAACCCTACGTTTCTGCGTCGATTATCGTCGCCTCAACAAGATCACGAAGAAGGACGTATACCCCCTCCCACGGATTGACGACGCCTTGGATCGACTCTACAACGCAAAGTATTTTTCGTCGATGGACCTCAAAACCGGCTACTGGCAAATCGAAGTCGACGAGAGGGACCGGGAGAAGACTGCCTTTATAACACCAGACGGACTGTTCGAGTTCAAGGTCATGCCGTTTGGTCTTTGCTCGGCACCTGCGACTTTCCAACGCGTCATGGATACAGTACTGGCAGGCTTGAAATGGCAGACTTGCCTTGTCTATTTGGACGACGTCGTTGTGTTTGCCTCAAGCTTCGAAGAACACCTGCGGCGCCTTGAAACAGTTCTTCAAGCAATCAAAACCTCCGGACTCACGTTAAAGCCAGAAAAGTGCCGCTTCGCATATGAGGAGCTCTTGTTTTTGGGCCACGTAATCAACAAGTCTGGAGTGCGCCCCGACCCTCAGAAAACTGCGGCCATCTCCAACTTTCCTCCGCCCGCTGACAAGAAGGCAGTGCGTAGATTTCTTGGACTGTGCGCCTATTACAGGCGCTTCGTCAAGAATTTTTCACGGATCGCTGAGCCACTGACGTATCTCACGAAGGCCGACGTCGAGTTCAAGTGGGAGACGCCGCAAGTCGAAGCATTTGAAGAACTGAAGCGACGCCTGCAATCGCCGCCAATACTTGCGCATTTCGACGAAAACGCCGATACCGAAGTCCACACCGACGCAAGCAGCGTAGGACTCGGCGCCGTTCTTGTGCAGAGGACTGACGGACTAGAAAGGGTTGTAAGTTACGCTAGCCGGTCGCTATCGAAGGCGGAATCAAATTATTCCACAACAGAAAAGGAGTGCCTCGCCATCATCTGGGCTACATCAAAGTTTCGCCCCTACCTCTATGGCAGGCCCTTTAAAGTTGTGAGCGACCACCACGCCTTGTGTTGGCTAGCTAACTTGAAGGATCCTTCAGGTCGCCTCGCACGATGGAGTCTGAGACTTCAAGCATTCGACATCACCGTCGTTTACAAGTCCGGGCGAAAGCACTCTGACGCCGACTGCTTGTCTCGCGCCCCCGTCGAACCGCCGCCACAGGACGACCCGGATGACGACACTTTCTTGGGACCCATCAGTGCCGACGAATTCGCCGAACAACAGCGAGCCGACCCGGAACTAAGGAGCCTTGTAGACTACCTGGAAGGCAAGACCGTCATTGTGCCGAAGGTGTTCAGGCGAGGATTGGCGTCGTTTTTCTTGCAAAACGACATTCTTCTAAAGAAGAACTTCTCGCCTCTCCGAGCCAACTACCTCCTCGTGGTACCCTCAGCATTGCGTCCAGAGGTTCTGCAAGCTCTCCATGACGACCCAACGGCTGGACACCTCGGTTTTTCCCGCACGCTCGCGAGGATACAAGAAAAATACTACTGGCCTCGCCTCTCTGCCGACGTCGCCCATTACGTAAGGACATGCCGAGACTGTCAGCGACGCAAAACACCGCCGACAAGGCCAGCCGGACTTCTACAGCCGATCGAGCCACCTCGCCGACCGTTCCAGCAGATCGGGATGGACTTACTGGGGCCTTTTCCGACGTCGACGTCCGGGAATAAATGGATCGTCGTAGCTACGGACTACCTCACCCGCTACGCCGAAACAAAAGCCTTGCCCAAAGGCAGTGCCGCCGAGGTAGCCCGATTCTTCGTTGAGAACATCCTCCTGCGTCACGGTGCCCCAGAAGTCCTCATCACCGACAGAGGTACGGCCTTCACGGCTGAACTAACTCAAGCCATCCTGCGCTACAGCCAGACAAGCCATCGCCGGACCACCGCCTACCACCCGCAGACGAATGGCCTCACCGAGCGCCTAAATAAGACCATCGCCGACATGCTGGCAATGTACGTCGACGTCGAACACAAGACGTGGGATGCCATCCTTCCGTACGTGACCTTCGCATACAACACGGCCATGCAAGAAACGACGCACATGGCGCCGTTCAACCTGGTCTACGGAAGGAACCCGGCAACGACGCTTGACGCCATGCTACCGGACGTCACCGACGAAGAAAATCTCGACGTTGCCACCTATTTGCAGCGTGCCGAAGAAGGTCGACAGCTCGCCCGCTTGCGCATCAAGAACCAGCAGAGGACCGACAGCCGACACTACAATCTTCGACGACGCAACGTCGAGTACCAGCCCGGCGACCGTGTTTGGGTCTGGACTCCGATACGCCGACGAGGACTTAGCGAGAAACTGTTGCGTCGCTATTTCGGACCATATAAGATAATCCGACGTATTGGCGCACTGGACTATGAGGTCGTGCCAGACGGCATTTCGCAATCACAGCGGCGCCGGGCACGACCTGAAGTCATCCATGTGGTGCGTCTTAAACCTTTCTACGCCCGCTGACGACGTTAGGTACTTTGTTACTTTGTTATTGTTTTTTTTTTGTGGTTTATAACGCATTGTTTTGTTTTCGCTTTCGTGCTTGTAGCATCGGGACGATGCTTTTAAAGGGGAGGGTATTGACACGTATACATGTTTATCTTTCACCGGTGGCCGCTTTCCACCGGCTAACAAATGTTAAACGTTATCGCTCGGCGCAGGACGCGCCTGTGTCGGAGGTTTCTAGAACGTTATCGATGCTTCTTTCCGTTGCCTGTTTTCACAGACGCTTATGTTATCTGATTGTGTGACCGACGCGAATTGTCTAGAACTTTCTGGAAGACACGCGGGCATCAGGGATTAATCTAGAACCTTCGATGACTCAGGTATAAAAGCCGACGCGTTTCGCCGCTGATCAGATTTTCGACGATCGCCGACTGTGTTCGCCGCTATCGTTGTGCTTTGAGTGTAGCTTGCTTTTGTGGGCACAGGTTCGCCCAATAAACAACCAGTTTCGTCATACAGTTTTGTGACTGTTTTCTTTACCGTCACTACTACGTGACAATATTTGAATATTTCGAGTACATTTGGCACCAGCAAAAGCGAATAAAATTGGAAAGCTTGAACTTTTTTCTCGAAACACAGTAATATCTAGTCGGCACAAATTATGGAATGATAGCCTGGTTGACATAGTATAGCCGAAAATGTTTGAAGCATTGAAGGTTTATGAGATCACATGAAAAAAAAACAGTAAAGTTCCTTTTTTTTCGCAAGAAGCTTCGTGTTCAAGGTCAGAAAATTTGCTTTGGTGTTCAGCCTAAAAATATCTGTGATACAACAATACATGCCCCCATGTGTCTGCGGTACATGTGAGACGTTACAAAAAGGTATTTTATTCGAACCGTCAAAAAATATTTTTTAGAAATCTTCGTGCCTGTATCGCGCAGACAGCATAGATATATGAAACCTTCCCGTCTAGCAAGGAGAAATTGTTAATAAAATGATCCCAAGAAATTATTAAACAAACTGTGACTAGATTTCTTAATCAATACGAAGACAAGCGACATAAGGGACCGCAGCCTCAACTGATATTATTGTTTTCTTTCCGATCATGTTCGATCAATTTAATAGCCGATCATGTTCAACCTGTCCAACAGCGGCAACACGCAACAACAGAAGACCTGGTTCCCGCCCGTTTAGGTTTTCTGTTGTATAGATATGAAGGTGCTTTCTACTTGCTTCGTCTTATGACAGTCTTTGGATTCCAGAGAGCAGGGCCCGGTGTCCTGTATGTCCAACTGCATTTCAGTGCAACATATCTCTAAGGTGTTTTGCGTGAACGATATCGGCGCTCTTTCTGGATTTATTGCATATACTTGAGCGCGAATACTTCCATTTATAAACTGCATGAAACGCACCTTTCGACTCTGGAGGACTCTCCAACGAAATTGACATGTCGTGATAAAGCATGCGAAATGGCTGCGTGTTTCACCTGGGACACACCAAGCACAAGCTGCATTGCATTAGAGCGTGCATCTCTTGCAGCAAAACGCAAACCATTAACGCCGTTGCTCTGAGTTGCAGACGAAGCCAGCTTTGTCGTCTGCATCTCAGGCCAACAAGCTTAGGCGCACGCCGAAGAGAAGGCGGTGCTGACACATACAATTCAAGAAATAATTTCTAGCCTTTAGAAAATCATAAATTTTTGTAATTTCTCACATGTATAGCAGACATGTTGAGCTATCTAATCGTGATTCCCGTATATTTTTTAGGCTGGACACCAAAACTACTTTTTTTATCTTGAACAGTAGGAAAGTAGTTTTTGCTTTTTACAAGAATTGTGAAAGTTCGAGCTTTTTTTTTTTCAGGTGATCGGCTGAACCTTTGAAGTTTCAAATATTTTTCGGCTATGCTATGTAAACCGGGCTACCATTCCGTATTTAATTCGTTTCTTCTGGATTTTCTTTCGTTCAGAGAAAAAAATACTACTTTTGCAATTTCACTCGCTTTGGCGTTGTCAAAAGCACTCGAAGTATTCAAATATTTGAAAAATTTGTTATTTTGGCAGCCACATCATTTCGTTATTCTGCAACACACACAACTTCAACGGCTGGATCCTACAATCTGCCTTTGAAAAAAATTTATTGATGCCTTCTAGCTCAGCTAGGCATGGGAAAAATAAAGTTTTGCCAAAATGCCAGAAAATTTTTTACAGGAACAATAAACGTGCAAAATGAGTTTTTAACTTCAAGAAATATCTGTAAATTTTTTAGTTATATTTCTGATGTTCGGAACAACGCTGGTGGCACGATGTACGCAATGGTCCTATAAGTTCAAGCGAACCAGTTTGCGTTACTTGAAGTGCTTGAATGCGCAGTATGCGTGTTTTCCTCTCAATGATTGCGCAGCTGGTGCATCGGTTGTTCTCGACGTCCTTGACTTATTGCCGTTCATAGTATTTCCAGATAGTTGTGCTTCTTCTGCACACGAGCCGATGGTGTGCAGCTCTAACCAGTAAACTCCATTGTCAGCAGCGTATTGGAATACTGACTGGTATATCGTCCGATGTTGATGTTTATGAAATTTCATTACATTGATCTTGAACACTACACGAAAGGGTCAAGGCAGGTCCGTGGATTCGAACCCACTGGGGTCTATATTATCAGTGTCGCGTGTATTTGAGAGTAGCCGAAGCCGACGCTCGTTAAGGCTTCACACAAAGAGAGAGAGAGAGAGAGAGAGAGCAAAGCTAGAAGAAACCTCAAAGCACAATAAAAGCTTTTTATTGTGCACGACGTCGATGCGATCACACTGTTATAACCCATGTTCGCGATGCGCGCGAGCTGAAGCTCCAGCAAGCCAAAGGGGCGCAGCATGGAAGAGCCACCGCTACATAGCTGGAAGACCCCTAGCGGCAGTGTTACCATGGCAATGTAATGAACGCGCATTTAGCTCGATAGCCTTTGGGCAGGCACTTGGGGCAGTGTACAATCACGGGCGTGATTTCAGCCCCGTGTATTTGACGTAGCCTGCCAAACAGGAACAACGAAATGTTGCACGCATCCAGCAGGGATCGATGACCTTAGGTGAGGCCAGCCAGAGACAGGAGGCTGGCCGGTCGAGCCAGAGGTCATTACACAACGTTTCGCTATATAGCTCTACGATAGTTTAAGCCCACGTCCCCTTTCCCGCTATCGGCTCGAGCCGCAAGGTGGCAGGAGGCACGAATTGCCGGCCACACAAACAGATTGGGGTGAGCGCCCTTCGTCCACTCGTTGGTGGACAACATTTAGAGCGTTTTACGATTCCGCTGCTCAAGCGCGATTCTCGGACGTCAGATAAACGAAAAGCGTCGAATCCACGCGAGCGAAGCGGGCAGCGGCGAAGCTGCCTTCCAGACAGCGTTACCTCGCGCGATTTATGTATAGTCTAAGCGAAGTCGTTCCATTTCCCGAAAGTATGCCGTACGGCATCTTTGCCTCTACATAACTATATCAAACGTGATGCATCCTTTACAGGAGTATGCTGCGTAGTTATTTTATTGCGATAGCAATTATATAGACACTTCTACCGGATTTCTGCCGTCGCCGTCGTCGTCGCCGTCGCCGTGAGGTTCCCTATAGATAAAATCTTCGCCGCGCGCCGTATGCCCGAGCGGAAGCGTGCGGGGACGCGCGCTATCATGGAGAGCGAACGCATTCAATCACCCACGTGCAAGCAAGGAAGCGGGAAGCCAGCGCCGGAGGGAGCGCGGGGGGGGGGGGGCGCACTTCTACTCTGCCAACAACCGCGCTCGTCGCTCGTCCGCACCGTTTCTTATCTCCACACGGCTCTGACCTTTATGCGCCGTGCATTCGCCGCTCTGTTTCCGTTGAAGCGATAGACCGCACGTACCTTCGCCCGCTGTGGCAGTATGGGCTCGCTGCCAGCGTTTTGACAGTCGTTGTCTGCAGTCATTCAGTGTGATCTATTCATGTTTGTTTGTGCGCGCTCACACCACGCTTGTTCACTCAGTTAGTAATAGTCGGGCCACATTTTCCAACGCACGCTACACATGCAACGCTGCCCGGATCGGCAGTGCAGCACTACAGGTGTGTCCCTTCGCACGCGCTGCCCACGGGGAAGCGCTTCTCATCAACACCAGCGTTTCATACGCGCCTTCTCGTGGTCATCGAGTCTCTCTTCATGTCGGTCTACTTACGCCGCAGCACACCTGCTTACTTAATGAGCTCATGTTTACTACAATTCATATTGCTACCACAGCCGCTCACCTTACTTCGTATGACATTGCTGTGTTGCTATCGCATTCATTGCTTCGCCCTTAGGGCGAAACTGTGACATTTTTTTGTTATTTTTTATTATAACTTGGCGCTAATTATGCCCGTGCCGTTGGCTTTACCTACTCTGTGACTACTTCTCGCTTTTTGCACTGTCGAGACCTACATTTTGTTATAATTTTCTACTCGCTACAGCTAACCGCCGGCAGAAAAGCTATCCTTATTTTGTTTCTATTTTTTTCTGGAAGTTATTACTCGAAACAAACATACATTAAACGCGAGTGCTACTTTTGTAGTCTCAATCAGAGCGTAGGTGCTCGGTTACAGCCATATGGAAATATATGCGAAACGGTCGTTGATTATATATGAAAAAATTACTTTCCTAATGTTCTATTTCAACACGTCTATACAATATTTGCCAGATATAACTTTTCTTCATCAAATTATCATTATAAATACCGAAAAGACCTCGAAATATTTGAGATTCTCTTTACTACATCGTATTTCTGCAAGACACTGGTCTGACTGAAGTAATGGTGACACATTCTTGACGTGGAAAGAGACGCTCAGGCGGAGTATTTGACGCTCACGGTTTTGTACCAAACCGCGTTGTACAAGCGCAGAAAGTCGATCTGCACACGGCGTCAAATATTAAATGAGGCGCTGTCATTACACGAAAGAATCATCGATTATTTGATTGTCATATTGCTTACTGCTAAGAGGCCACTGCACAGTTAGATAAAAGACTTACTCCATGCATCAAACTCTTGCAGATATACTCTTAATTCGCGAGTAGGCGAAGAATTCTCAAAGCTACATTGAAAAACATCATCCAGAAAACTAGCCCGAGGACGATGTTTGCTTTAGACAACAGACAGGCATAAGACGTGAAACAATGGCCCCAGTTACAGAAGTGTTCATTCGTGTGCTTTCGATAACTGGGATAATATTGAAGTTATGGGAAATGTCCCTGCTTCTTTAAACCGCATCATGAAGACGCGTTGGCGTCAGCAAAACGCCAGAAGCGTTCTCCGGAAGCCGGAGCTTGGCGTACATATACTATACATATACATATATACACGTATATATATATATATATATATATATATATATATATATATATTGTGACACGTCGACCGATGCGATGCCTTTATTTCCGAGCCGTCGCCAGAGTCAGACACGAAGCACCGCACAGGACAAAAGACGATGATGAGTCGTATGTACAGATGACGACGACGATATGCGCAACATGCGCTCACAATATATATATATATATATATATATATATATAGTGTACATGTATGCGGTATATACAGCGCCTATTTAGCCCTTGTGCACCGCAGCGCCCCTAGCGATCTCAATGCAAACCAGAGCTACGGACAACGAGGGACAAGGCTCGGCCCTAAGGTGCTTTGCCCTTAAAAAAGGTCGTGGTTAAAGTATTTTATGAGTGCTGCAACCACTTGCCTGTCGAAGTTACTAAGCATTTTATTAGAGGCCTGAGCTGGCCCTGACGCCGACGTTGTTTTGAGATTGGCCAGAGCGTGTGCAACCTAAGCTTCCGTAATCGGGGCGTCCAGTTCTGGGTTGCGGGATCCTGTGTAATTTACGTGAGGAGCTTTTCTCTGTGAGGGGAGGTGCTTATCGCGTAACTCATGGAAAAAGCTTGCAAGATCGTCTTTTCGCTCGTGCAGTATTTCATTGATCTGATGACTATGTACCGTTTTGGATTCAGTCGGGTCAAGAAGATGCCTCAATAGTTGCCACGTCCGCTTATTGCTCAGTAGACCACTAGGACTTTCACACTTTTCTCCCCATTGCTGTTGAGCCAGTTGCTCAGCATAGACCTGGATTTCCAGGTCCAGCTTCGCTATCCGGCGTCTGAGCTTATTATAGCGCTGTCCTCTCCACCTTCGTAAGAGCGAGCTCTTCGCCGTCCACATGTGATGGAGTTTCGCGTCGACTTCTTGCAACTGTGCCTCCTCAGGCAGGGTAGTGGTATATCTGAGCGCATCGTCCTTTAGCTGCTCAACCTATATATATATATATATATATATATATATATATATATTAAATCAAGAATGTCGCCTGACATCTGCCCTCCCCTGTATTCACGGAATTTATCCCAGTCTGTGATACTGAGTTGAGTGGTACGAAGTGGCTTGTGTTGAAAGCTACGGGAGGTTTGAACAATATAATGATCGCTACCTAGGTTCTCGTCTAATCTGAGCCAATCTACATTTCTGGCTCGAAGGGAGAGCGTAAGGTCAGGTGTCGTATCCATGGCGTCACTATTACCGAGTCTCATCGGTGTATCTATGTTATTATGCACGGTAAGGTGCGAGTCTTGAATGAGTTCCCATGATTCCCTACCCTTGGGAGTGCTGACTCTGTACCCCCAGGCTTGATGAGGTGCATTGAAGTCACCCACGATAACTAACGGGTGACGGCCAGCTTCCTTGTGGGCAGAAACAGAGTGTCAAATTTCTGTTTTTTTGTCTTTCGGTTTGCTGTAAACATTGAGAATGGATATGGCAGGAATTTTGTGAGATTGCGAAAGAATTTTAATAAAGGCGTGTTCCATGTCGACCCCGTCAAATTTGGCCTGTGTTACTGTGAGGCGTCGTTGTGTAAGGAATGCCGTGTACGACCCTGCAGCGAGGCGATGCGACAGGTGAGTATTATATCCCGGCAGTTTCACTGCACAGTGAACTTCTTGTAAAGCTATTACCACCGGTGGGGTTGGGCTATTGGCTACATAGTGTTGGAAATTAGCTTTTTTCTTTTTGCACCCCCGGCAGTTTCATTGCTAGATAATTAAATCTTTGCTTTTATTTGTTTTGGACATTATTCAGTGTTGGAATAAGGAGGATGATCGTAGCAATCATGTTTTTGAGTTCGTCAATTCTGCTCTCAATATTGGTCATGCCAGTCTCGAGGTGCGTAATGCGCGTCTTTAGGGCAGGAAATCTCTGACCAGTCTTGGTTTCAAGAGCTGTGATTCTGTCGTTCAGATCCATGTAGGCGTCTGCGCCTAAGAGGATTTCGGCCTCGTCGGAGATCCTGCGCTTGGCGGGCCGAGGTCCTGCCGTATATCGAGGGGGAGGCGCCTCTACAGGGCTCGCCTGCGTATTGTTAGAAACTTCCATGTCCGCTGATGCATTGGATGTACTAGGTACCGGGGAGTTAAGCGATTGGATTTGAGCTTCGATCAGGGCTATTTTGGCTCTTAACATTGCGTTTTCTTGAGCTAGTGAGAAAAATTGATTGATGTTTGTCAGGTTGGGAGGGAAGTTGGGAAGTGCGGAGCCGCGAGAAGCTACCCCCGCCCAGCTCACCTGGCTTTGCGCTGATCCTGATGGCGAGGTCGATGGTGTCGGTAGCGCCGGCCAGTCTCCTTTCCCTTTGAGAGGCGGTGGCGGCTCCTTGCCTGATCGCTTGGTATCGGATTTCTTCGTTGGAGGAGGGGGGTCCTCTTGGGCTTGTAGCACTGTGGACACTACGCCGAGCCTGTGGCATGGTCTCCCGCACAGACCACACATTTATGGTTGCAGGTATGGTTCGTGTCGGGACTAACCTACCCGCACTTCTCACAAGTTGGAACGCACACCACCGGCCACACATCCGGCCGATGTCCGATTTGCTTGCACTTGACACAGGCTTCCACCTTCTGTCAAAAAGGGGTGCAGTGGAGCCAGCAGTGGGCGTATTGGACGTAGAACGGCACCTTCTTCTTGAGGAAAGTCACCGATATTGTTTCGGTCTTACCCATTCGGCGGGCGTAGAGCACCGGGGTTCCGGGTTAGCTTGTCGAAGATGGGGCAAGATTTCGGCTTCCTTAATAATGTCGACGGATAAAGCAAAAATTCCTTTACGCGAGTCTTGCCGAGAGGTGGGGTGCACCACCAACTCGTGGGTCTTGCCAGCTATGGTGAGGGTTTTGACGCGAAGGTAGGTGTCAATACGGTCCATTCTGGTAGAAGTGATCAATAAAGTGTTAGTTAGGGTATTTACCCGAGCACTGTCGGTGTCTTCTGCAAGTTGGGCAGCCTCTTGTGTCATACTCTTGAGGTAGATCGGATGGCATTTCGAGCAATCTAGGCCGCCGCGTATCCGTACCACGGCGGTTTAGGAGTCATCCGGTGGCAGTGGCTGCCTGGGCCACGCCATCTTCCAGGTCGTCTCGGCTGCGATGATAGTGCGATTGCATTGGAGGGCTTGCTGGCACAGAATATATGTTGTCCACGCAAGCGCGCCATGTCCTACGCCGTGAGCTCTTCTCCTTCAACTTCAATTCCAGCTGCTATACATGGCTTGCACTGACGTCACTTCCGCCAACGCTGGGTTAGGTTTCCGCCATATCGGAGCACCCGGAGCACCACCATATGGCCAAGTTGGTTCTTTATTCTGTGATATGGCACCACGCTGTTGATCGTATGCGAATGGCACTGTTTTGCAATGGCTATTTGCGCAGTTGTTGGGTATTGCAACCGCAGTAAAAGCAGCTCGAGGAAGGAGTCGGCCAACACGAACCTTTTTCGGCTTCCTAAGGTTGTGGAATGGCAAGACGAACGAACGAAAACACTTAGTTCGAAGCGGCGCAGCCTGTGGCTTGCGCGTATCAAGCGTGCTGATCTCAAGGGCGATCTCCCAAACATTCGAGTCTGCAGCGCCCACTTCGTAACAGGTAAGCCTGCGCAATATTACATAAGGCTCACTTAACGCTGCGTTAGAATCACATTTGCATTTGTAGGGAGACCGTCCAAGCTCTGCGAAGAAACGAACCCGGACTGGGCGGGACTGGGCGCCAACGCTTTTGCTAGGCTACAAAGCAAATAAGGAAGGTACTGCGCGCTACGAGCGTGCTGCAAGGCGACGGTTTAAACGAACGACTCCCGAGGTCGACGCGGTGACCACTGCATCGGCAAGATCTTTTGGAGTCGGCGCAACGCCACCCGAAAACCGCTACGATGGCGGTGACGACGACCGCACATACGCAGACAGCCCGTTGAAAACTGTTGAAATCAAAACATACATGATGTAAACAATGCAGAAATATCGATCCAAATAAAGCATGGAAAGTACGCACATCATTCTCCAGGCCACAAAACACTCGCGCAAGCTGCATATCTTGTTTGAAAATTTTCAGACCCTAGCACATAAACTCCGCTTTTGCGTGATTGTTAAATGGGCAGTATCAGTTCGTTTCTTCTATGCACCAAGCTCCAATCTTGCGTGTCTCCTGCACGCACCACTGACTAACCAGGGAATGCCTCTGAATGTTATAAACAAAATGCGGCATGGAAAATGGGGGCTGCAGCCTACATCTCCTAGTATAGGAGCACCTTTTCTCCTTGCAGCCGCTTCGCCGACAGTGTTTTCACCCAACCGCTTGTGAAGTAGTTGTGGGATTTAAGCGATTTATAAGCCTTCATTTCCTCCAGTGTCGCGCAGCTTGAAGAGAAAACTAAGCAGTTTACAATGTATCCGTGCGAGACCTCGGGGAAAGCGCTAACGTCCATCGTCGTATCCGCACCCGGTCGCAACGTGCACGGGTCAACATCGTCGCACAGTTTCACTTTTTCTTGATATCGTGCACGCGCCGACCCAATCAGTCCTGCGTAATATGCCTCGTGAAACGCAGGCCTAGTGTAAACGGGTGGCATTTCTCGTGAGGAGCGGTGAAATCCGCTTAGAAAACACAGTGTGACTGCAACATAAGCGCACGCGATCCGATGCGAAGGCGGCGCGCGCGGTGCTCCGGCATGGCGCGGACGCAACGGCGCGGGTGGATGTGACGTCACGTGCAAGCCATGTATTGCCGCCTTGGCGCCGAACGCTGCCACCGACCTGGCCGAGCGGCCGACGAGTCTTAAGCTTGGCGACGCAGAAAGTGGTGAATAAAACAATTTGAATACTTGCGAATTGTCGGATGTCTTGCTCAGCGGGTGTCGATCACCCTTTGGAATATTCATGCCAAAAATGGAAGGTCCAGCACCACATAAACCAGGATAAATTGGAACATATGCAGAGCTCGAGAGCGACGCGTCCGCTCCATGCGAACGCCGAGCAGCGTTTGTACCGCTCCGCGTTGTACAGCAGGTGCGGAAGGTCGAGCTACACACTGCGTCGAATATGAAATGCGCAGGCGTCACACGAAAGCAATTTTGATTATTTCATTCGCACATTGCTTCCTGCTAAGGGTCCAGTGCACAATTGAATAAAAGCCTTACTCTCTGCATCAAAACCTCGCAGGTATGCTCTTAGCTCGCGAGTCCGTGACGCATTCTGAAAGTTACATTGAAAAACATCATCCAGGAAAGTAGTCCGAGAACGGCGTTTGCTTTACACAACACAAAGGCATAAGACGTGACACTTTGGCTCCAATGAAAGTGGACGTTCTGTCGTGTGTACATGCTTTAAACAGGATAATGTTGTAACCTATGAAAACTGTCCCGCCATCTTTAAACAGTATAATAAGGCCACGTTGGCGTCGGCTACACCTTTTCACACAGGACTACTGCATACTAAATCTGAAAGATGTAGCAGGAAGACAACATATCTGGCATACCTCGAGAGACGCGTGGTATAAGCGCGCACGGCTTCGCAGAAGCGTGACGCCATGACAGGCGCGAAAGACGTAACTCGTGTAGCCAGGCATTGCACGACGTTGCTGCCCCTAATCATGCATCGGGTGAGCAGGGTGAATGAGGGTCGCTCGAATGAAGGGCTACAAACAAACAATGGACATGAGCCGCCATGGATAATAAGAATAAGAGTGGCGCTGGCTAACACTCCCCAAGTCAGACTTTACACATCGACGAATACTCATGAATGAGTATCTGGTTATAGCTACCGTTGTAACTCACTTGGTGGAGCAACGCATGCTTGATGCGGAGGTTGTCGGTTCGACTCCCTCCAGCAGCAATCTGTTTGCTTCATCCATTTACATTTCATTTCACCGTGCCAATATGGCGCTTCAATTAAAACAGCAGATAATTCCAATTGTGCATCGCTTGCCTTCGTGAACTGTTCGCTTCGTATGACCTTAAATCGATCAACAGCGCAAGAGACCGGACAGACAGAAGGGAAACTGTCTGTGCTGTCTCTTCCGCTGCCAGTTGTTTCAACTTCGTGATGTACGAAGCAGACAAAGATGGCGTTCTGTAGTGGCTTCATCTAGTTGTGACTAAGAAATATCAGATCCTTCGGTTCGCCTTCTTCTAATTAAAACAAACAAGGCAACTGGTCTAGTTGACATACATGGAAAGTACTTCAGGTAGTCAATGCTTGTTAATTCAGTAAGCGAATGGCCGATAAAACAACTGTCCTTACTTCGTAGAACCGTCTACTAATTTTCTAACTCAATCAATAGTTACCGTTTAGGGCGAAACTGCGACATTTTTTTTTCGACCATCGCAAGAAAAAGTTGAAAAATTGACTTATGTTTGTTAAAGTTAAAAACTGATTCTCCATGATTATTTTTCTTGCCAAAATCTCTCTAGCATTTTAGTGAAAATGTATTGTCCTTGCCCAGTTGAGGTAGAAGGCACCAGTCAACATTTTTCTTTCGAGAGCATGTTGTGTTAGGCAAATATTCAGATGGTGCGTATGCAAGACAATGAAGTGGGGTGCCTGGAAAAGTAAACAATTGTTTTCAAATATTTGAATACTTAGAGTGCTTTTAGCACCAGCAAAAGCGAATAAAATTGCAAAGCTTGAACTTTTTCTCGAAACAGAGTAATATCTAGCCGGCACAAATTATACAATGGTAGCCCGGTTGACATAGCATAGGCGAAAAATATTTAAAGCTTCGAAGTTTTAGCAGATCACCTGAAAAAAAAACTGTCAGCCCTTGCACTGGGGTGGAGATGGAAGACCAACGAAGCTGTACTATGGTGGGAATAATGTGTTTCCAATTATGACTGTTAAGATGTGATGGTGTAATTGGTTATTTGAACTATTAAAGAATGAGAAATATATATGATCCGGCGGTTTTCATTTATTTAGGGACCACAGGGACCATGGCCTTATGGCCGCTACGGTACACCGCCATTGGGTGTACGGGAAAGGTTGCCACGCTCTCTATAAGCATGTCGCCAATGCCGCGCGCGTTCGGTGCGAACGCGGGCGCCAAACCAACACCATCTAGTCTATAGCTGGTGTTGGTCTATAGGGTTGTCCGAAGCCCTCCTCACCTACCACTCCCCTTCCACTGGGAAGTCGTGTTTGCTCTCCGCCGTGCGTTCGCTCCCCGTGAAAGCGTGCGTCCCTCGCCGTCGCGTGCTTTCACTCGCACATACTGCACAGGGCCAATGAGAGTTTTTATTGCGATAGCAATTATATGGACACTCCAAAGCAGATTTCTGCCGTCGGCGTCGCCGTCGCCGTCGCCGTCGTCGTCGCCGTCGCCGTCGTCGTGAGGTTCCGTATGACGTCAATGGAGATGAAATCGTCGCCGCGCGCCGAACGCTGTATGTGCGAGTGAAAGGGGCCGAGGGACGCGCGCTTTCACGGGGAGTGAACCCACGGCGGAGAACGAACGCACGTTCTGCGCCGTGCTCCCTTATGGGCTGCAGAAGTAGGCGTCTCTTTCCTCCTTTACAATCACCATATACGTAGAGCGAATGCGCCTTCTCCCGACGCGCGAAAGGCCGGGGGGGGGGGGGGGGGGATGGGAGGCGACGTTTCACTGCGGCACCAAGTGCCTGTTTATATAAACAGTTTCACCTGAAAGGCGAAGCATCAATTGCGATAGCAAATTTGAAGAGAGCTATACGGAGTAATGATAGCAGCTTTATCAGCTGTATAAACTTGGACATGCAGCAGCACCGGCCACACGCAGAACTGTTGTCGACGCCGTCGGCGTTTTGCCCGCGTTCGCTCAAAATGCGTGCGGCGTTGGTGAGGAACGAAGGAACGAAGCGACTGCGCGTCCGCCGGTAGCGGTTTATTGAACCGACTGCTCAAAGATGGCGCTAGCGCGAGCCTTTTTCTCACGCGTTCTCTCCTCTTCGTCGTCTTCAGTTTTCATCACACTCCCGCGGCCGCGCTGCACGTGTGCGCCTCCAGGAGGTAAAGCCGCTGTATGGGACGTCGCACTTGCTGGCCGTTCGATAGTAGTATCAGGAAGGACCGCGCAATACCGTCTCTTCCTTGAAACGCCTTAACGACGCGGCCCATCTTCCATGCCATAGGCGGAGTGTTTATGTCCTCGACGACGACAAGATCGTCGGGCTTTAAGTTCGATGACGGCACAGGCTTGCTGTGGTGAGCAGAGCGCAGGAAAAGAAGGTATTCCTTCTTCCACTGCTTCCAAAGCCTGCGAAGCAGCTGTTCCCGATGCCGAGCTCGTCGTCGAAGGTCAGGCGCGTCAGCAATAAGAGCGGGGTTTTCTTGTTCTGTTGGCAAAGTGACGAGACGCTTGCCGACTAAGAAGTGTGAGGGCGTCAAAACTTCTGCGGATGTGACGTCATCCTCCAAGTAGGTGAGCGGACGGCAGTTAACTGCCGCCTCAACTTCAGCAAGCACGGTGAGTAGCTCGTTGTAGCTCAAGCTGCTCCGTCCCAGGCAACGCTTCAGTGCATCCTTAATTGTGCGGATTACACGCTCCCAGAAGCCTCCCCACCACGGCGCACATTCAGCAATAAAGCGCCATTGGATTCGGTGAGAGCTGGCATAGTCTTGAACGTTGTCTTTGACAGGGGAGCACAAATGCTTGGCGCTGCAGCGGAATGTTTTCGCGTTGTCAGAGTGCACGATAGCAGGAATTCCACGTCGTGCTGCAAAGCGTCTGAAGGCTAGCAAAAATGCTTGCGCTGTCATATCTGTGGTGAGCTCCAGGTGTACTGCCCTCGTCACAGCACAAGAAAAAACAACGATGTACACTTTTACAGTGGATGGTAATTCAGCACGACAATAGAGTGGCCCGCAGAAGTCAATTCCCACCACTTCAAACGGTGTTGCTTCACTAATTCTTTCCCTTGGCAAGGGTGCTACAGGGGCAGCTTCGGGAAGTAGGCGCCGTCGGCGGCATGCTAAGCACGCTTTCAGAACGCGCTTCACTGTGCGACGCCCCTTGAGGATCCAAAAGCGTTCCCGAAGGTCCAGGAGGGTGAGCTGAACTCCTCCATGTAGGAGCCTTACGTGTGTTGCATCAACCAAGAGGTCGGTGAACCGGTGATCTGAAGGAAGCAAGATCGGATGCTTCAATTCCTCTCGGTCGTTAAGCTGCTGCAATCGGCCTCCTACACGAAGTAGTCTGTCACGGTCGAGAAACGGCTGTAGCGTCAGCACACTGGAGGTGTTGGGAACTCGTTGTTCTTCCTCCAAGGCCTTGACTTCGATTGCGAATGCGGAGTGTTGGACATGCCTCAACCAATACATCTCCGCCTGGTGCAACTCTGACGCCGTAAGTGGTCCGGTACAAGATGGCATGTTCTGCGAAGCGTTCCGACGAAACCGCATGATCCAAGCCGTTACTCGCAGTAATCGGGAGAGGCGTCCAAAGCTTGCAACCTCAAGCAATGGCTCGTGTGGGGGCGACGAGAGTACCACTACTGCGGTGGGGCAAGCGGATATCTCTTCACTGGTCTCGCTAGAAAGGGCCTCCGGTGAAGGAGCAGAACAAATATTCGCAGGCCATTGCAAATGGGGCTGTGACAACCACGTAGGACCGGTCCACCAGCAAAACTTGCGCGTCAATAACTGGGCTGCTACTCCACGCGTGAGCAAATCTGCTGGGTTGTCGGTGCCTGCACAGTGCCTCCAAGAATACCCCGAAGTCAAGCGTTGGATTTCGAGAACACGGTTTCTCACGAAAGTCTCCCAACGTCTCGCGTCAGCAGCAATCCAGTGTAGGGCTATCGATGAGTCGCTCCAAAACACGCCCTGACAGCTGGATGTCTCTGGAATTCCTCGGAGGTAGTTCCAAAGCCTGGCAGCCAACAGGCACGCAAGCAGCTCTAGGCGTGGCAGCGAGGTAGTCTTCAGCGGTGCGACCCTGCACTTGCTCATGAGCAGCTGAACCTTAACTGTTCCTCCTCTGATCTCGTAGCGCATGTAGACGGCTACGCCGTATGCCAGTGGGCTTGCATCGCAGAACAGGTGAAGTTCAAACGGTGAAATCTGTCGCGGATTGTGACAGATGACGCAGCGTGGAATTCGCAGCGAGGAGAGCGTTGGTAGTTCGGATGTCCAGCCTTCCCACTGTTTCTCGACGTCTTCCGGTAATGGCTCATCCCACGGTGAGTTCCTACGCCACAGCTGCTGGAACAATAATTTCGCTCGAATGATGAACGGAGCCATAAGACCTAAAGGATCATAGATTCTTGCGAATGACTGCAGAATGGTGCGTTTCGTGGCTGAGTGCGCAGCGACATACTCGGAAACGGCTTTGGTGGTAAGCACGATATCGTCAGCTTCGCGGTCCCATACTAAGCCAAGCAGCTTTGTTGTTGCTTTGGCTTCTCCAATGGTGTCGAGAGAAGTGTTGTCCTTCAGGAATTGATGGCAAAGAACGCTGGAGTTGGAGCACCACTTTCTCAACTCCATACTTGCATCTGCTAAGATGGCTAATGCAGCACGGTAGATTTCGAGGGCCTCTTCTTCAGTGGAAGCTCCTATGACGAGGTCGTCCACGTAGAATGATGTCTTTAGGCGTGTAGCTATTATTGGCTGAGCCCTTTTCCACATTTCGAAGTGATGCTGCAAAGTAGCAGATAGAAGGAAAGGGCTAGACGACGCTCCGAAGGGCACACGAGTCATTCGCCATTCGACGATGGAAGGTATTTTCCCCTCGTCGCCGGGCAGTCGGTCAACCCATAGAAAGCGGAGAGCGTCGCGGTCTTCAGGTCGGATTGAAATTTGAAGGAAAGCCTTCCGGATGTCCGCTGTCAGGATAATTGGGTTCATCCTGAACTGTACAAGCAGTTGCAAGAGCTCGGCACCAAGTTTCACCCCTTTGTCCAAGATATCGTTGAGCGATGACTCGCCCCGTTCATGGGAAGAGGCGTCAAACACTACGCGTATCTTCGTAGTGATAGCTTCCCGACGGATGACTGCATGGTGCGGAAGGTAGTAAACCGTCGCTTCGGGTTCTCGAGAGGTGTCGACACGTTCGGCGTGACCTTCTTTGAAGTACTCACTGATGGTGCGGTCATACTCCTGGAGTAGCTCCTGTTGTCCGTCGAAGCGCTGAAGCTGGCGTCTGAGCCGGTTTTCGGCGACACTTCGATTGGTGCTAGTCAGTCTTCCCTGGTGCCTTATCATCAGAGGAACCACGTAACGTCCAGCTTCCTTGTGCACGTACTGTGTGAACTGAGTCATTGCCGTTTGGTCACAAACTCCAGCGGTATCCTGAGGGTCGGTTATCCCTATTGCATCGAGTCGCCACATCTCCGTCGGGTCAGCAATGTCAGGTTCGGCTTGCCCATTCCGCTCACACGCAAGGAATAGGGCAGATGCGCTGCAGTTCCAATTAGGCAAGGCATTGGCGGGCCTTACTGGGTAGACGCCTTGCACTAGCCAACCGAAGACCGTCTCAACCGCGCATAGATCGCTGCGTAGACGTTCTATTCTTCCGGTCACTATGCGCCAATAGCAATCTGATCCTATAAGGACACTGATTGTCGGTATCGGCCGATCGCCCAGTCGATTATCATCTGCGACAAACATCTTGCGTTCACGCAACTGTGCGAGGAGATCTGGTCCGATGGCTGGAGTCTTCACGGTGCAGACTTCCGGTACCTCCAACGCATCTACGGTGACGCTACGTGAGTCGAACCGACTATGAAGTTCGAGCTTGACACTTCGACAGCTGTAAGGGCGGGAACACTTAGAAGTGCCAAACGTCCAGAGAGAGAGGTCTTCTGTCCCGAGGGAAGGCAGGTCGAGCCTTTTGGACAGGTCGCGTCGAATAAAGGTTCTCTGGCTGCCGGTGTCAAGCAGTAGTCGAACTAACACGGAATTGTGTTTTCCGGACGCCCAAACTGTGGCCGTTTGCATCAAGACAGGTGCAGACATATCACTACTAGCTGGAGCACTTGTCACTGGCGGCTTGACACTTTTCGTTGGATCATGGTGGACAAGTGGATCCCTGCTCTCCGGAGACGGGTAGTTGCGATCTTGGTTCCATATGGCGCAAAGTACGGAAAGGTGACGTTTCGAGCATAACTTGCACTTGATCCACGCGGCGTTGCGGCACATTCGTGCTACATGGCCCTCTCTGCCACATTTAAAACAACAGTTCTTTCCAGCAAGCCGGCGTCTGATCTCGTGGGCTGACAAAGTGGCGTGGCAGTCCTTTATGGTGTGGTCACGGTCATCACACAGTACACAGCAGGGATGCTCGTTCGATGCTGATCCTGCGGCCAAGGCTAATGCTGACGGTACCGGCGGTGGTAGACAAGGTCGGCACCGCCCTTGTCCCGCGGAGGTAGTTTTCGGTAGGCACCTTGAACGGGAGGCGTGGCTCTCTTCTCTGCTCTCGACTTGCACCTGCAGGAACTTCATGACCTTTCTCACCTCCTCTTGCCGCGACCTCGGAGTAGCCCCGTCATCGGGCTCAGTCTCCTTCATGCGTTGACGGTAGAGAATAGCGATATCTTCGGGAAGCGATCGCATAAGAACGCGATGAAGGATGACCGCGTATTCTGACGCTGGAACGCCGAGGCTGTCGAGGCAGCTTGTACGAAAGTGCACCTCTTCGTAGAGTTCCCGCAGCTGCGATACTTGAGAAGAGCGATCAATGGGCGCAATGGCAAGTAAACAGTCGATGTGGTCGTCAACGAGGGCGGTATGACGGCCGAACCTCTCTTGGAGCAATTTCACTGCTACAGCGTAGTTCGCTTCCGCCAGACGCACACCTTCGATTGCACGCTTCGCTGTTCCGGTTAAGTATGATCTTAAGTACGAAAATTTCTCGATGTCGGACAGCTCGCGGTTGTTATGGATCGTGGCCTCGAAATGTTCCCAGAAGCCCTGCCACTCGCGAAGTTCACCGGAGAAAACGGGTACCTGTAGTTTCGGTAGGGCAACTCGGTGTAACGGTGCTCGGGAACTTGCTTGAGTGGAGACGCCTTGGGTGGCGGTGTCGCTCAGAACGCTCTGTGTGGCGCTGTCCTCCGGCTCTTGCAGCAGAATTCAGAATGAAGCGGACCCGGCTCATGGTGTTGCGGATCTTGTCTTGGTACCCCAGAGCGACGGTGGCTTCGGCCTCATACGCGTCACCGTCGTCCATGAGGTCGGAAATCGTCTCGTTGAGCGCTGCTAGCACTGCGTCCTTGTCCTGCAGGTGATCCAAAATAACTTGCAGGTCGGATGGCGAAGGATGCTCGGCTTGTAGGGCTTCGGTAGCGGACGAGATGAGCCTTGTAGCAGTGGCTCAAAGTACGCCTCTGCTGCGTCGCAGTCGATCCATCCTCGGTGCAGGACGCCAGTCTTCTCCTGGGTTTCGGCACCATAAAATTATGTTGGAGACTGAGACTGGTGTCCGTCGGTTACGGTTTATTGAACCAACTGGGCAAGATGGCGCTAGCGCGAGCCTTTTTCTCCCGCGTTCACAGCTTCGTCCTCTTCAGTTTTTCATCAGAAATAAAGCGCCCAGAACAGAGTGAGGAACATAGCAGCCGTTGAAAATGAGAACTTTGGAAAGAAAGGTTACTTCGCACTTCCGGTTGCGAGCTCCACGCACCACGTACGATAGCAAAACTTATCGGAGATGTTCACAGAAGCGTATACTACCCGCGGGCTGTTATTTCGCCAAGCCTGAGGGGTGGTTCAAGGCCCCGTTAATTGAAGAAAGGCCTAAGACAAGGTTGTAATGTGATGCCAATGCAAGTATTTTCATATATTACTTAAAATTGTTGTTATTTTAATATGTTATGAAGGTCCACGAGGTAAGAGTATGGAATATCATGTCAATTCCTTTTATTTATTTACCTCATTTGTTTTATGAAGGTTAATTAGAGCTATTCATCCTGAGGGTGACCAGATATTGAGTGCCAGTTAATGAATCATGTGCTACCAAGGTTGTGAGCGTCAGTAGTTTTACAATGTCGGTTCTCCACTAAAAGTAGGAAGTTTATGAGAGCAGGAAAAGCAACCACCCACAAAGCTGCGCTCATAGACTAGCGCCGAATATCTTATAAGCTGACATGCTCGTTGCCCAACCGCGGCCCTTTATATACTCTCTATTATTGATCACTGTTCAGAAGAATAAAATATAGACAACAATTGTGACTAACTTGAAACGGAGCAACAGCAATATAAGTTTTCAACGCTTTTAATCACTTCTAGTTTTTTGGGTTTGATCTGTTAATTTACCAGTATACCCATTCTGAGCTGCTGCGACGTAGAAGCTCGAACCACGATTCGCATAAGACGCCGATGTTTGGCGGAACTTGCTGGACGTTAGCAGATTCTGCTTTAGAACAAATGAATTCAATCATTTTGAGTAAAGCAGTCTGGGCGTAGAGTAAAAGATAACTTTTTTCTATGGTTTCCCGCCTCTCTCACTACCACGCCTACAGATCGTGTGCTCTATGCATAGAAGTGAAGCGGTATGCTGCTACAGGCGCTTACGTGCTGCTTGTGTGGTGATTTCTTTGCTCACAAATCTGTGGTGGTCACTGACACATTACTTGATTACGTTGACCATGTATGCTTGATATCGCCATTAGAAATCCACAAGCTATCTTTTTTTGTTAATGCAAAACCCCCCTTCCTACAGGAAAATGTTACGTCGGCGCTCAAATTGTGGTAGATGATGGAAAGACAACGAAACTTCCGGAAGCCTGCGTGGCAGTGACATGCAACGCGGGCAAACTGACGGTGTCTGAACAATAGTAAGTACAAAATATTTATCATGTGGTGAAATACGAGAAAAAAAGGTGTTCATTCCTGTTGTTAAAGTGAAGCTCTCCTTACCTCTTCACTCCACTTTGCGTGTGGCTGCTGTCTGGCCAAAACGAGTCGGTAACGGACACAGTGCCGAACGAGACGGCCAGGGTGGCCTGGCGATATACGTGAGCGCAGCCGTGAGACTAAGCAGAAACATGCCATCTTTCTCATTCCATGGTCGTCATTTCGTTGCCTTTGTTCCATCATCATTTCTTCGTTCGCATACCACTATCGTCGTTGAACAATATTTACTCTACCTTCGTCAATGCGTCATAGTCATTTTGTCACCTTATCAGTCCCGATTCTTTCTTCCGGTGCCATACTGTCGAAATGGTCTCGACGTTTTTACTCAACTGTAATGATTTTGTCATCGTCATTACGTCATTGTTTTTCGTTTCCTGCTCGTGAAAACACCGTCAGCCGCAATAAACGAGGCGTACATGGCAATAATGACGATAAGCCTCAAGTATGGCACATACGCAAAATTGAGGATGAGTTCAGAATAGGAGGGTTGGTGAAAAACAGTGTCTAAATCAACGACAACGTCAACACCAATAGCGACGTCGCAGCGATAACACCACGTAGTTTACACAATTGCTCGCCGGAATCACAACCAAAACGGCCCTTTATAGTAGGACTGCAAATGTACTACCGACCAGAAACGTTTACGGACCACGGGATCTCAGAAAACGCTAAATATTCGAGCAGCCTTTAAAGGTAACCAGTAAAATCGTACATCACAATGTGTTCGCATACATCAGTAGATGCTGGAAATGGAATACCAGGCTGCGTTTTGAGGCTGCAAGATATCAGGTTTTTGACAGATCCAATGGTCCGTAAACTTTTTTTGGTCGATAGTACAGGGACAATGAAACTGCTGAAGTTTCGTTGGTGGCACTGAAGTACTTCGTCCGTGATTTCAGTTGCAGTAGATGTGTTTGCCTCAGAATTGTATATTATCTACGCATGATCTTTAACGATTCATCGAGTCTGAAAGTCAAGTAATATTTAAATAGAACTTTCCGTTGAAGGAATAATATTAAATAACACACGTTCACACCTGCAGCACAAAAATTGGCATAAAATAAGATATATTTCAGATATCCGGGATACATTCAAGTGTATAAATATGGCTCTTGTTAAGGTATTTCTTCAACATTTGTCATTTCAGAATGTAACCTTAATCGGCTTCTGAAACTCTGTTTTAACACAGTGAGAAAACGTTGGCGATATGTTAACGAAGTTTCTGTGAACATGTGAACCAAAAATTATTGCACTGCATGCAGCAGGGAATTTAGAATATCGTGTCAAAAGCACTGAAAATTCACGTGTTCTCGATTCCACAATGTCGTCATGGAGCGTCATCGCAAGCGCCTGGACCCGATACAGCTATTGTCTGATTTCATGATGACCGAGAACGTTCTCAGCAACACAGTTACTACTCATTTGAGTTAAATAAATGAAAAAATTATTTTTTTCTGCGTTCTGAAACAAAAAGGTGCAGTTTCGACCGAAAGGCGAAGCATCGATTGCGATAGCAAATTAGTGGACAGCTATATGACGCAAGGATAGTAGTTCTATGGGCCGTTTAAACTAGTAAAGATAGGCATATTTACTAAATGAACAAGCGTCGTGTCACCCGTGCTCAAGCAAACATGAACAGATCTGACTCGATCACCACAGAAACTCGCTGTCAAAACGCTGGAGTGAGCAAGCGGTGCAGCAGCGAGTGAATTGACCTTCGTGCTACGGCTCGCATCATCGCGAACAAAGCGGCGAAAACGCCGCGCGTGGCGGACTATGACCCGACGCAGATGGCTTTCAAGATAAAGTGGCCTGGGCGAGCGCTCGCGGCTGCGGAGCCCACCGGTGTAGAATGCCCCCCTCCCCCCTCGCCTCCCCTGGTGCCTTGTGGCCCTAGCGGGAGCGCGCGCCCGCCCGCCCGGAGTAGAATGCGCCCCCTCCTCCCTACCCTCCTCCAGGAGCGTTACGCGTGACGGAAGACGGAACGCTTCCTTTGGCTGCCTTCTCTTGCATGCACGAGATTTAGCCGCGATCGCTAGCTCACTCTCCACACGCTTTCACTCGCACACAGCATTTCACTAGCACACAGCATTTCACTTCATCAAGCCTGTTTTGTGAATGTGTAGTGCCAATCTCTAAGAAGGCTAATTGTCTTTATTCCTGTCACAACATATGAAATGTCTTTAAACTCAAAAGAGTTAAAGCCTCATCCTAGCACCAGTGATTTCTCACCAAACACTACAACACTTTCAGGGGACTAGCTCCAACTAAAAAACTGCCGGCATTCCTTCTTTCCGTTAACCCGATCAATTATCAATCAGGATGTTTTATTTTCACCAAATTCGGCGTTCTATATCGAGGCGGAAAGTGCCTGAAGCCAACTTGAAGTTCCATATACAGCAGCCCCAAAGTAAAAAAAAAAAAATGGTACATGTCATTTTCAACAGGAAATACTGCCTAGTTCAAATGCTAAAATAAAGTTGACCCCAATCAGCTTACCACAGCTGCCTGCCGGAGACTTTCTTGCTTCACTAGTTTTGTCCCTGTAGGTTCTGCGAAGTTTCATTTCTCCCCGATGCTGCTAAGTTCTAGGTCGGGGGCTCCATACTGGCCGCGGTGGCCGCATTTAGATGGTGCTGGAATATGAAAGAGCTCATGCGCGTTATATTGGGGCAGATTAAGGAACCCCAAGTGGTGAAAAATGTATCCGACGTCCTACACTATGGCCTGCCTCGCAATCAGATCGGGATTTCTGGGCGTATCAGGCCAGATAATGTAATTGTATATATATATATATATATATATATATATATATATATATATATATATATATATATATATATATATATATCTTTCGCTTGGTTACCTCGTGGCATAGCATCATAATGGAGTTAAATATAAGCGTTTAGGCCTGCTTCATAGAGATACCGCAACAGCGACTTATACTATATATATATACATATATATATATATATATATATATATATATATATATATTATATATATTAGAAAAAAACTTTCACAAGCTAGCATTCTTTGTCTTTTTTCCAGCTGTGACAGACTTGATGTCACCACGGATTGCTCATTGGACTTAACGGAGTACAAACCAGAGTTTCCTTGGTGCTGTCCTGCTTTCACATGCCCGGGGCGAATATCAAACTAAGAATAAAGTACCTGTCCAGTTAAACACGTTATGGAGTCATAGCAATTATTTTGTGGGAAGGGCAGGAGTCTGCATATACCTCAGAATAAACGACTGTGCCATTTTGTCACAAAGAAACAGCTTGATTAAAGCCCATATTATTGAATCGTTATTTCTATAGCATTCTTCTTGTATTCCTGGTCGATATGACCTTGGTAGAGGGCAGCGACATTGTAAAGGAGGGAAATAGGAGGATAGCGCACAGCACAATAGAAGGTAACGGTGGTACACTGACGTCACCAGCGGAAATATTCCACGACTCTGTCACCTCTGTTGCCGCATTGCGATAACGTCACCTGCAGATGTGGCGGAGAACCATACTGCATTCAACCGTAGACGAATTTCTCCGCTGCGGAGGCAATATGCTTGAGTTTACATCATCGGCACCGTATCTGGTAGCTGCTTATGCGATCACTTGCCACTTACAACTTAGTGTGATGAGGTTCATATTGTCAAGTTATTTCCTCGTGGCAGCTTAACCTACGCAGAAACAATGCGATGTGGCACCGACATCGTGATCGGCCTAATTTGCTCATGTTTTAACATTTTGACAACGGAGTACAATTGCCATCGTCGTTGTAACATAGACCGCATGACACAGACATAGGTACGTACGTACAATTGTGTAACACTTCAGTTACAAATCCATGTCCCGATCCGTCTCTTTCCCGCTGACGTTCGTTTAGTACCTACGAAGTATTCAACAGTCGCCATGTATAAATTCGCGTTGAACGGGTGCTGTAGAAATCATTTTCGGTAACACCATATCATTGTCTTTAACGTGGTCCCCATCAGGCTGCTGCCGTCACGTACACGTATGTTAGCGTCACGCACATAGCTACACAATGTATATAAACACATTGGTCCACTTGGCAATGCTTTACAGAACGTTAAACAATGTTCGATCGCGAAATATCTGCAAAATGATTCGCATAATGTCGATTCCACATTGCACGTGATCTACACAACTTTTTTTTTCTTGTTTACTTCTTGCATTCATGGTCTAATGGAAATGGGCATGCGCTAATGTGCTCTCGCGCCGACGTGGGATCGCACGCTCGGGCTACGCGACGTGAGGAACCGGTATATTCGGCAACATAGCAACAGCCATGGGCCGGAAAGTCGAGTAGTATTCACTAAGAAAACTTTGGTTTAAAATTTCGGTCTCATAAGTGACCAGCAGACTTTACCTGTGGCTGTTAACAACGGAGCTGCTTAAGCTGAGCGTTAGTCCGTAACGTGCCAACCGAAATTGTGGGCCGATCTTGGTGGTCGTGCTAAAAGAGTCCAAGCGAAATGGCACATACCCCTGTGAACTAGCGAAGCTCAGCCTGGCTAAATCTAGATGCAACGTTTACACTGATGATATCCTGGTGGATATCCTGGCGTACTCACGGTCAGAAGAGGAACACTCCGAACACCTGGCGAAAGTTTTTCAAGCACTAAGTGACGCGGATCTCAAGATAAATGAGAAGAAGAGCGAGTTATTTAATCCAAAGGTAGTTTTCCTTAGAAGAGTGTTCGCCGGAGCTACCAAGAGAACTGAACAGGTGTCCGTCCAAATGATCACGAAGCTTACAAAGCGCCACAAAATTCACTCTCACAGGGTCTTCCTGGACTCGCAGGTCACTTCAGGACTTCATTAATGATTTCGCCAACGCAACCAAGTGCTTGACGGAGCTCACAAAGAAAGATGTACCTTTTGTCTGGACCAATGAATGCGAAAAGGCTTACCAAGAGCTGGTGCAACGTATGTCTACGAACCCTGTTCTTACAGGGCATGCAACTGCTTTCAGACAGGGCATCTGCATCTTACAGATGCAGATGCCCTGTCTCGATTGGCAGTTGATGTCTCTTGTGGAATGGTCAACTTGACAAAATTATGGGAAGGGTATGAACACCTGCACTTCGAGGATGGAAGATTCGCTGTACCAGAGATGCTGATACCAAAAGTACTTCACTTATATCATGACAGCCCTGAATCTGGTGGCCATGATGGCTTCTACCGCACGTATAATAAACTTCTTCAGAGGTTCACATGGATAAATATGAAAAAGGACCTCGAAGACTACGTGAAGTCGTGCCACTTGTCTCAAGTTAACAAGGCAGAATACCGGCCGACACCCGATGAACTAGTTTTGCCATATCATTCCAAGAAACCCTTTGAAGTTGTGCAAGTAGACTTTGCTGAACTGAAGAAAAAGAGTGCTGCTGGAGTCGCAAGACGCCATCTTTTCTGATTGCAATAGATCAGTGCACCAGAATGGTAGCAGCACATCCTGGAGGAGAAGACACTAACAATGTTATGGCCCTTCTTGATCGAGCAATGTTTTCAGAGCTGAAAGTTGTGATAACCGACAATGGACCCGCATTCCTAAGCAAGAAGCTCCAGCAGTGGGCAGAGAGCCGTGGCGTTAAACTACGACGTTGTGCTCCATATCACCCGAAGGCAAATGGAATGGCCGAAAAAGTGATAGGAGACATTAAGCAGTTCATCTCCAGGTACCTAACGTTTAAAGGAGGGTGGTATTGCTGTCTCGAAGCGGCAGTGGCTCACCACAACAGGACGCACAATACTACTCTTGGTTGTAGCCCTCATTTTGCTGCTTATGGGAAAGTACCGATGCTGCCAGCTTACAAAGAACATGGAATTGAAGACAAAATGCGCCTATTTCAGCGCCGTAAGAGCAACGAGGAGCAAACCAGATATCGAAAACCGATCAATTTGCAATTTGACAAGCGGCACCAAGGACACCAGGTTGATATTGCATTGAACGATCTTGTGCTTGTACGGAAGGGTCTACGCGGCAGCGATACAAGAACACTTCGCCCTTTCAAAGTCGTGCAAACATCGGTACAACAGGGCGGGCTTAAGAGTATCGGGTACCTCAATAACGAACAGCTACAATTCGCTGCTGTAAGCAATGTTCTCCTCTATCACCTCAGGAGGGCTGAACAAGAAAGACAGCGGTAGTGTAAGGCGGACGAGAAAGAAGATGGCGCAAGATGACGGTTTTGAGAAGTCGAGGAGGAAGAAGAGAGTATAAACAGTAATGGCGACCGCATGACTACTTATGCTTGGTGTTGTTACAAGCTTTTGCATAGAATGAAGCGATTTTTCATCAAATCCGGGAGCTCAGTTTTTGCACAGGCTGATTTGTTGACGGACACGAAAAATCCACGGAACCCTAGCCACAGACCACTTCGCTGTAAAAAAAAGCGAGTAACTCAGCTCGAGAAGAGCCTTGAAAAGGAGGCTCTTGAGGATAAAAAAACAACTATTAATAATTTGGATTGGCGCAGCAGAAAGCTCAGCTTAGAGGTTTACGGAATTCCATTAACACAGAATGAAAATCTGCTGGATAAGTTGAATGACCTGGTCAGTTCTGTGAGTAGCTCACACCTGACACTAAATGACGTTGAAGCCGTACACTGGCTCTCCTCCAGAATGGGAAGAAACCTGGAATTATCGCACGCTTTGTAAGCCCGTCTACTAGTGACACGCGACTAAGCAAGCCCAATAACCTGCGGGATCTTAAATCTAATCTATCAAATTGTTGAAAACATGATAAAAAAGTCGCGATTTTCTGCGCCATGTCAGGGGCTGGACAGTGAACAACGTTTCGCTTCGCATGGCACGCAAACTGAAAAGATTTAGTTGGTCGTATTGAGCATGACCGAGCGATAGTCAACCCGATTTTCACGGACATTGATTCGCTGCGCGATAACTCCGACACGTAAAGTAATCGCGTGCATTTTACATTATCCTTTATACATAAAATCACTTCTTACAGGACCAATAAGCTTATGGGAGTTGAGCAGCTTTCTTGTAAAATGGTCAACACTGCTTAAAATGTTTAAACTTCAACTTTCATTCAGGCCGTAACAAGCTTGAGGAACTTGACTGTTTCTTTTTTTGGCAAGGTTGAAGAGCTTTCTAGTGATGTCATGTTCTCTCAGACGTGGTTTGTTTCAGAGCATGACGTTTACACTCTTCCTATGTAAAAGTAGTATTACATGAATCGTTCTGAAAAACGTGGAGGTGGTGTATCTATGCTAGTGTAAAATGCCTTGACTCTCAACTGCTTTCAGAGTTTTGTTTTGTAACTCCAAATTATGATATGCTCACAGTTATATCTCATGCTCATATTTTCTCTATATGCTATGGCCCCTCTGGTAATGAATATTCGGAATTTCTTATGATTTTAGAATTTTTTTGGTTTCCGAACGCGAACCGATACAAATTGATTTTAGGTGGTGGATTTAACATACGCATGTTAGATGTGAATAGTACAACGCGGCAATCTATGTCTCTTCTGAATATCTATTCAAGTAGCAAATGTTACAGTGACACAAAGGAGGTTCACTAGTACGTCGAGGACACTTATAGATCTGTTCGTAACCAATTCAGAAGTACCAGTCATAAAATCCGGTACAACTATTCGTGCTACCAGCGATCACTTGCCCGTATTTATTTCTTCAAGTCACACACTGAAACCTATCTGCGTGCCCGGAAAAAAACGCTTTTTTACACTTAATAATGCTAAAACACTCTCATTCTTCCGAGAAAAACTACTACGTAATAACCTTTATATTGTGTTAGAAGAATGTAACCCTGACACTGCATATAAGATTTTTCAGATTGTATTCCTGGAAGCCGATCATTCTTCGTTTCACTTAAAATCAGTTACACTCAAAAAAATTCAGTTAACCATAGATGACAAGGGAATTGCTCCACCAAATTAAAAAAAAAAAACGGAACCGATAGTATAAAGTATACGTCAAAACAAAAATGCCTGAGGCACTTAAAGCGTTTAAGGAATTTAGAAACTTCTTTATAAAGGAACTACCGAGGGCAATGAACGAATATTATTCAACCAATTTAATACAACTTTAGGACGCACTGCTAAGTTTGGAAGACTTTCAATTCAATTCAAGGAAAATTGCCAGAACAAACGATTAATATTTTGCAAGATGGCATAGAATTATAACAGGTAGCGAACTGGAGAACCAATTGAATGATTTTTTTGTTTCTCTTGGTCAGATTGATGCAGATGCTGACGCAGACATTAGTGCAGATTTTAACTATAAGAATTCTCACACTGAAAGTACACTATTTCTTACACCTGTTTCCGAGAACGAAGTTCTCTCGTCCTTTATGGCATATGTACCTGTTCCAGCCATATTTACTACGTTATGTAAGTGGTAATTGCTACTAGTGTGGTGTTACGTGGTGGTAATTGATGTTGCTGTAGTATTTCATAACTGCTTTGATTTGTGTGTATTTTTGGGCTTTTATTCTATAGGATTTATACTTCTTTTAAATTTATTTTACAGCAGCAGGATCGGCTCTACATTTCGATTTGTTTCTTTTCACTTCTGTATTTTCTGTGTCGTGTTATTTTCAATGTATTGCTCACCCCCTGCCTAAAGTCTGGAATTCAGACTTGCAGTATTTTCTTAAATAAATAAATAAATAAATAAATAAATAAATAAATAAATAAATAAATAAATAAATAAATAAATAAGGCAACAGTAAAGTGACTTGTGTGTCAGGAATCAAAATACAACCAGTGAAACATAGAAATTGCGCTAGAACGTGAACTCCAAATACGGTAGTCACTTTGGTGGTCTGCATGTCACGCGGAAAAATCCCTAATAATAAAGTTTGGTTAAAAATATGAGATAGAAACGGCGCCAGAACGTCAATTCCAACTCATATTTTTACCAAACTTTATCGTTAGGAATTTTTCCGCGTGACATGCATACCGCCGAAGTGACTGCCGTATTTAAAAAGGGGGGAAAACAAATTGAGTAGCTATAGGCCGATATCCACGTTACTAGTCTTTTCTGAAAGTTTTGAAAAAAAACCACCTTACAGCGCCTGTCATGTTTCGTGCATCACCATAATCTTATAAATTCTGCACAATACCGCTTCCGAAAAAATAAATCCACTGAGCTTGCCGTTCTTGTTCAAAAGGAGTTCATGTTGTAAAAGTTCGAACGTTAGGAAATGGTACTCAGCTAATGTTTAGATTTCTCCAAGGCGTTTGACCTTGTTAATCACAGCATTTTGTGAATAAAGTTGTTATTTTTTTGGAATTAGAGGCCGTAGCACACTCTTTATTTTCCTCCTATTTACTCATAGAACTCAGTCTGTAGTGGTTGTAGGAGAAAGGTCAGGTGAGAGAACGGTCAAGTGTGGTGTTCCCCAGGGATGTATTCTGGGACCATTCTTATTTTTATTACATCCCAACCATTGACAACAGCCCATTGATAATGCAGCTAAATTTATAATACATGCACTTGATACTAGTTAATTTTTTGTGGGAAATTCAGGCACAGACTTAGTAAATGGAGGCAATGAAGCGCTATGTAAAGTATATGACAGCGCTACTCACAACGACCTAAAAGTTAACATTAATAAAACTAAGGCGGTGTTATTTCGATGTCGAAATAAGCCTGTTCAGCTTGCTCGAATTGAGTTAAGTGACTTTAGAAATAGAGTTAGTACCATCAATAAAACCCTGGGAGCCTACTTTGGTAAACACATGACGTGGGATGACCACGTAAACCATATGATTAGTAAGTTGTCTAGAACAATTGGTGTGATACACCGCGTTTTGTTGCATGCCCTGCACCTGTCAATGTGCGTCTTTATAACGCTCTTTTTTGACCAATAATTAACTATGGATTGCTGCTTTGGGGTACAAGCATGAACGACAATATGAACAATCTTGCAGTGTTGCAAAAGCTTGTGGTTCAATTAATATGTTAACTTCTAAGCCATTTTCACACTGAGGTCTTTTTTATAAAACACAGTATTATTAAGATCCATTCTATCTCCACCCATATTTGTGTCACCAGTATAAATTTGGCATAGTTAACAACACTAATGTGCTAGCAACACTATCTGGGTTAGAAGCCAAAAAAACAACATATAATACATGCAAACAGGAAGAATGAAAATAAATGTCGCACAATTTATGGCAAACACAAGCTACAGTTCTTGCTACCCACATTACTAAATGCAATTAATAGACAACAGCCCTGACATCTCACAAATCTCATTCAAAGAACTACGGAGAGTGTTACTCGGAGTAACATCTTTACCATAAACTCATTCACGTTTGTGCGAAATTCTTGCTGATGTTTATTTCATTTTGCTGTTCATCGAAATAGTGTTTGTACAAGTTTCTGACACGTGCCTTACTCAAGTATGCTTTGTCTGTTCGTGAGCCATGTACAATGCATTGCAGACAGACAATGAGCTTTTATTGAGGTCCTGAGGGACTAGCTGGCGGAGACCAGCTAGGGCCCCCGGCTCGCCGCTGGCTGCTCCCATGTCAGAATCGGGAGGCCAAGCCTCTCCGCTCTTTCACGGGCCCTCTTTGCATATTTCTTGTTTTTTCTGTTGCAACTACCGTTATGCCGTCGTGTGTGTAGGGAGACCAGGTCTTCTCAAGCTGTTTGATCGGGTTTTAGTCCTGGTCTCCCCCAACATTGTTGCAAATAACTGCATTTATTTCACTGGAACTTCAACACACCCTGCGTAACAGGGCAACTATCCTTCAGCGAACTACAGCGTAATAGTAAATAATTGGGGCTGCCCTCGGATACGTCCTATTCCCGAATGTCCTGTTGCAAGTTTTGCCCGTATTTAAGCAACGTAACACAACACAGGAGGAAATTAGGAACATTGCCGGCCGCTCCGCAGGTTTACCTGCTCATTGTTTATAGAGACTGCAAAACATATTCATGTTCACGCAAAGGCAAAGTCGATGCGCTGACGACGCTGATGGCGATGCATCGAAGTGAGATTCTCGTGGGCAACTTCGCGCGACGTCCGGTTCATTATCTCTTCACTATAATCGTAATATCACTCAAGGCGCTCTGCTGGTGAAGGGCTTATTGAATGCTAGTAACTTTAAGGGTTTAGTTCTCAAGCCAGAGCATTATAGTCGTGTAACAAATTTTTGGCAATGTTCTTAGGGGCAAATATTACACGTCTAAGTTGCGTTTTTTTATTTCTTTCCTTGTATTGAACTATTCACGCGCATTTGCTCAGCTCACCGCCTACTGCTGCATTTGGGCACTAATTGATATTGTTTTGTAGTTTTAAATCGCGTTCTCCTCATCTGTTGAGAGAATAATGTCCAAGACACCTTACACCTTAATGGCTTGCCTTACAGGGGTTCTGCACCTGTTTCTCTAAGTTTTGTGCATTCAATTAAGAAAAGGAACAGACCGCAGATCTAATTTTTTTCTTATAAGAACTACCAACGGAAGCCATGGGCAAAGTAGGAAGTTGTCCATATGATTCTGTTCTCTAGGAAAAAAAGAACTTCGGAGTTAACCGACAAGATGACCTTTCATTACCGCGAAGCTTCAAATATCTATTTCAGAATTGAGTATGGATAAAATTACAGACAGTGACACAGAAATATTTTAGTTATGGAAGAAAGTTTTTATAACCACAACGCATATACCTGCCTTGAACAAGTTAGACTCGAAATGAAGATCGCGCAATTTTTTAACCGTCATAACCAGCCCTTTGTACAATGAGAATAAATGAAAGGAGATACTTCCCGCTGATGTCAGTAGTATTCTGCTCCAGCGACACACATGCATCATTATTTATTTATTTATTTATTTATTTACTTACTTATTTATTCATTTATTTATTTCCGACTCTCTAGGATGGAGGAGGTCTAGGTAGAAGCTGCATGCAAGCAGCTTTAGGAACCCTCACGCACCACCCAAGCAGCAGCAATGAAATGCATGGTCACATAGTTTTGGAGCACTTTCTCAGGGCAACAGATCATAATGGATCACACAACATCAAAACAGAAATATATATAATGCAAACTTGAAGATGATATTACAGCTTGAAAGTCAACCAATTCAGAAATAGATCAAATAATGTGATCAGATTAATGCAGCGTCAAAATGTGTTAGCGAGTGGTCGAACGTACGCTTACCATAGAGGTGACGGTTCGTGAGCAACTTGAATTCTGACGGAGTTAGGCTGCGAATTTCTATGCCTTTATCTTGGAATCTATTCAAAAATTTTGGTAGGCGACACTGAAGCATTTGATCGCCACAGTTGGGGACCGGGAAACTTTCCCGATTTCAGTGTGACGAGTAAGTCGTGCAGGCTGACACTGTTCTAACTTTGTAGTTTCAACGAATGTTTTGTAATGCCTTCCATGACAGAGATAAAATTGATTTAATAGCCTTTGGATATATATTCGTTGAACTTTAGGAAGATTATACTTTTCAAAGACAGGTTCCATGTGCTCTTATATGGTAAGTTTTATTATGCGCCAGATTTTTTTTTGCAGCAGTAGCAGTTTGTTACTGATCGATTCAGTTATTGAACGCCATACAAAAAAAAACTACTTTGTATATGCGAGGCAAATAATGCATTTTAAGGTGTTTTACTGGCACAGGAAAAGCATATCTATTTCGATATAATAGGCCTACACTGCGGCTATCTTTATGAGTGACAAAGTTAACTTCCCGCAATAGATGGCAAGAAAAATATATGCCAAGAATCGTAATAGTATTAACTATTTACATCTGTGCGTAATTGAATGATACCTTTAGGTCTGATGGAATACGAGTATGTTTAGTGTGGAAAATAACGGCTTTCGTTTTGGTTAACATTAACTCTAAGGAAGTTCTATACGGACCATGTGCTCAGCTTGCGAAGAAGTACGTTTGCTTGGAAAATTGACTTGTTAGGACAGGAGGAAAACAGGAATATGCTAATGTCGGCAGTGCAAATTAGGAGCTTTGTCTCTTCATGCATATATGCAACATCATTCACGTAGAGATTAAAGAGCAACGGGCCGAGGATGCTCCTTTGAGGGACCCCTGCAGCTGTTTCGTTTAAATGTAGCTTCAGATTATTTATTGAGACAAAGTGTTGTTTGTTTGTGAGGTACCACTTGAAAGACTCCAATGCATGGTCTCTTATACCGTATCTTTCAAGTTTTCGAAGTATGTGATGATTAATAAAATCGAAAGCCTTGGTAAAGTCTACAAATATGCCAATAGTGAGCAGTTTGAGTTCAATGTTAAGGGGGATGAATTCATTTTGGTCAAGATGCGCAAGATCCGCTGACTGATTTTTTGAAAAGCGTGCTGAGCCTTTGAGAGGGGTTGGTATTTATAAGCAAACGAGGACAACTACTTTGCAAGAAGTTTTTCTAAACATTTGGGAAATATTGGAAGAATGTAAATCGGACGGTAATTTCGAATGTCTAAGTTATCACCCTTGTCATGCAGGGCTACAACTCTTGCAATCTTCATTCGAGACAGGAATATTGCTAGAAGCTATGTAATAGGAGCTATATCATCACTCAATTAAGGAGGGGTAGAAGTCCATTAACTTCTATCGCTAGCAGGTTCTAGCACCTCTACGGTATGTTCTTGTGAGGAGCTGAAGACCATGTATTATTTTCTACTCTTCTACGCCAAATAATGGATTCAGAAGAGGAGTCAATTTCACAGGATCAAGCAATATACATTAATATGCTTGGAGCTACTCTCACATATTAGTATTACCTGCATGCTTTAGTTTTTTTTAACAATTGATTGATTCTGGGGTTGTACGTGCCAAAACCAGTTCTGATTATGAGGCACGCCGTAGTGGAGCACTCCGGATTAATTTTAACCACCTGGGGTTCTTTAACATGCACTACAATGCAAGCACACGGGGGTTTTTGCATTTCGGCTCCATCGAAATGCGGCCGCCGCGGCTGGAATTCGATCCCGCGATCTCGTCCTCGGCAGCGCAATGCCTTAGCTTACTGAGCCACCACGGCGGTTTTTTTTTTGTTAGCAATAGTCATCTATGTAACTGTAAGAGCAGATACCGAAGAAATCATTACCGGTACCTAATTAAAGTCGCAAATATTGAAAAAAGATTATTTGACTTAACGATGACGATCTCTACCAGCACAGAGCTATCAGCTATCACAGGAAAATGTTGCAAAATCTGACCTTTCAAACAAGAGGATATAATTAGAGCTTCCGCGCACGCATATTGCATCTGGCAGCCCATCTACATTTTCAATAGGTCATTCGAATTTTTTTAGGGGGGTTTTACTCTTGAACTTTTCAGTTTTAATAGGCTGTCAAAGATAACAGCACTCGATCAAAAGGCACAGATCAAGTGCAATTGCTCTTCAGAACGTGGCTTGCCTTATGAGTACCTCATCTCCGTCACTCCGAACACTGCAGAACGTTCATTGCAGAACGTTCATACGACGCAAGCCGTTTGAGTCAAAATATAGAACAGGATTGCCCGAACAGGACACGCTGCGTGGACAGCAGCTTCGTGATTATTTTGAACGTAAGTGCATATATATACTTCATTTCTGCTCCTATGAAAGGCTGTTTAAATTTCAAGTGCTGTAATAGCTAATAGCGTTAGCTTCATACGTGACACTCGGGGTACACGTTAGTGTCGGTGTATAGCACTAAGGTATCAGTCAGAGGACGAAACAGGGGAGATTTATCCTGGAGTCTACGTTCCAACAACGGACTTGTCCTTTTGCTGAGTTATTTCAATCACACGTTCATGATAGCAAAAACCCAAAAGCAATAGATGAGTAAGTTTCCAACACGGCTCTAATTGTCCTATATAAATTAAACATTTATCACTGATTGCTGCATATTTCCCCCATCAATGCGCACTGTTTCATAAAATAAAAACTTAGCATATAGTCTAGTTCTTTTTCTGAATTTTGTGGAAACTGACATCGAACGCTTTCGAGCGCTTCTAGTCGCAAATAACAGCTTCACTGTAATATATTAACACAATAAAACGCACTTGGAATGCCTTCATAGTCAGAAACGTTACATTCTTTTGTGTTTGTATTGAAATCTAATAAAATTTCTAAGTACTGCAGGGTATCACCGATATCATTACTGAATCCCGCTATGACAGTTCAGCCAGTACTGCGTGGCTGCGTCGTTAGGATGTGTACGTCATTTATTTTCTCGCAAAAAAAAAAGTTACAGGCGTAGAATACTTCGTGCGAACGTACGGCATCACGCGAGGTAATTTATTTTGCCCTGGTTTCTGTGGTGCCGTCACGTTGGTATCTCCTGACACAAGGCAGGCACTCTCGTTTACGACTAGCAAGAATAACTGAGAAACCAGTAGCAGATTGCGCAGCCTCAGATATATGTATTGTTTCGAACTTCTACATTACCTGATCGGGTTTGAAAAATGTAATGGTGACGCTCCCGAGTACTCCGCTGTGATTTTGACGTCACTGCTTTCGTCACGCCGGGCTTGTCAATGCAAATTTCGGTCCAAGTGGCATGATGTCATAAAGCATGTTGCACAGGCGTGCTCTCTATAGGAGCGCTGGTTTAGCCCAATGGATAAAACACTCGGCTTATAAGCCTGGGGTTCCTGGTTTCGGAACTCACTACCGCCAAAGTTTTTCCTTTCGAATTTATTCTGCTTTTTATACATTAATTTATTTAAAGCGATTACGGAGACAAAGTTACAATGCAGGCCAGAGCTTCCGACGGAAAAGGAACTGACCGAATAATGTAGGCTTCCGAGACCGAGGGTGACGTGACGTCATGGCAATTGCCCTCTTCCCTCACGCAACACCTGGTGCGCCAGCGCGGCAGCAGATGTTCCCTTTCGCCCACTCTGCTCCATCGATGCGCACCCCTGACGTGGCGTCGCAGACAATGGGTATCCAAGGGTTGTTGAGCGGCTACAGACGCCGACTTTTTCGCTCAAGGGGCTATTTGATGCTTTCGCATCAGAAACGATCAGCCAGGATTCAGTGAACATCCTACTCATGAAACCATTGTTTGATGCTACATTACCAGTGGCATAATACAGAGTTGTAAATAATGCACCTATATTGCCCGCTTTACATGCATTATTGAAGCGGAGTTTAGAGAATTGTGATATTATTTTGTATTCTGTTCCGTATCTGTTGCAATTAAAATAAATGTTGCACTTGAGGAAAATTCACAAAATGTTATTTTATAAATTAAAATGAACTTTCTACACTTACTGTATTTTTTATTTTTGAATGCAAGAAACCTAATCAAAATCAGTTGCTTGGTTGCCGAGGAAAGAGATTCCTCATTCTTGCACATTTAGAAAGGAACGCCAACGCAAAACATTTACTTCAACTGAGAGTTCTGCGCAGTGATCAATTATCGATCAATATACCCCTTGTGGGGAATGAGTACGGCGAAGCCAAGTTCACACTTTCTCAAGACAGAATGAGAGGCGGCAGCCTGCTGACGTCACCTTGTGCTTGATAGTGTTACGGGGAGGCAAACACAACAGGAAAACGTATTTACAGTATATTTAGAAGGCGATCAAGCGTCAACCATACGGCCGAGAGCGCACGCCAGATCATCAGCGTCTTCTTCATCTATGCTCCTCTAGATGAATCATACCTTGACATGACCCCCGGCTGCTCAAGCACTGTCACGGTGCTTGCTATGATCCAGGCGAGTGGTAGGGAGGAGGAGGAGGAAGAGGAGAGGAGGAGAAGGCAGGGATGTTAACCAGAAATGCGTCTGGTTGGCTACCCTACTTTGGGGGACGGGAAAGAGGGAATAGAAAGATGAGGTAGAGAGAGGAGGGGGGGGGGGAGGAAGGACACGGTGAGCTCGCGCACGGTTTAAGGCGGGATACGTGAACAACGTCAGTAGGTGATGAAACGGTTGGCGAGGAAGACTCGAGCGGGCCAATCTCATACGTGACATCTGGTACACGGTGTAAGACACGGTAGGGTCCGGAGTACCGCGAAAGCAATTTTTCTAAGAGTCCAACACGCCGAGTCGGAGTCCATAGAAGCACAACGGCACCCGGAGTATAGATAACGTCGCGATGACGGGAGTCGTAGCGGTGCTTCTGGTGGCCTTGTGATGTAGTAAGGCGACGGCGAGCAATTTGGCCTGCCTCATCAGCTCGGGAAATGGCATCACGAGCGTACTCAGTTGGCAAATGGACGGCATCGGGGATGATAGTGTCAAAAGGTAACGTTGGGTCGCGGCCAAACAGAAGATAAAAGGGTGAAAAACCAGCAGTAAATATGACGGGAGGAATTGTAGGCAAATGTAACGAAGGGCAACGCAACATCCCAGTCTTGATGGTCAGATGAGACATACATAGAAAGCATGTAAGTAAGCGTCCGTTTGAAGCGCTCAGTCAAGCCGTTAGTTTGCGGGTGGTAAGCCGTCGTAAATTTGTGTTTTGTCGCGCAGGAGCGAAGCAGGTCGTCGATAACTCCGGAGAGAAATTAACGGCTACGGTCAGTGAGGAGTTGACAAGGGGCTCCGTAATGTAAGATGACATCGTGTAGCAGGAAATCAGCGACGTCCGTAGCACAACTGGTAGGGAGGGCGCGTGTAATTGCGTAGCGGGTGGAGTGGTCCGAAGCAACGGCAATCCATTTGTTTCCAGAAGTAGAGGTCGGGAAAGAACCGAGGAGGGCAAGGCCAACTCGGAAGAAGGGGTCAGATGGGACGTCAAGGGGCTGAAGGAGGCCAGCAGGAGGCTTAGGTGGTTTCTTTCGGCGTTGGCAGGGTTCACGAGCAGCTACGTAGCGACGAACGGAGCGGTAAAGACCGGGCCAAAAGAAGCGACGCCGAACGCGATCGTAGGTCCGGGAAACTCCAAGGTGACCAGCGGTCGGGGCGTCATGTAGCTGGCCGAGAACGCTCAAGCGCAGATGCGTAGGAACTACGAGCAACAGTTTGCGTCCGTCCGGGTGGACGTTGTAGCGATATAACGTGTCATCTTTAAGCACGAAGAGGCGAAGGGAATAATCGGGCGCTGTGGAATCCAGCTTCTGAATAAGCTCACTTAAAATGGGATCACAGCTGCTGTTCATTACGGATGTGGCTTAAAGCGGAGAGCGAGAGTACACATGCAGGAGTGTCATCGGAGGCTTCAGGCGGATCCACGGGATTGCGGGACAAACAGTCAGCATCCCAGTGCAATCGGCCAGATTTATAATTTATGTATTCTTGGAGCCGGAGTGCCCAGCGACCAAGACGCCCAGTGGGATCCTTAAGCGACGAAAGCCAGCAAAGTGCGTGGTGATTGGTAGTCACAGTGAAATGCTGGCCATGTAAATAGGGGCGGAATTTTCCCACCGCAAGCTGGATGGTGTTAGACACTATGAGACAGAAACTATAACATACGGAAAACCGTTTAAAGACATGATATATCTTGTTCAGCGTTGATTTTGAAGACAGCGCGCTTCCAGACACAATAAAAAACACCGAAGAAGACGAATGAACACAGTACTTAGACATTTGTACCAGCATTTACAATATATGTAAACAATATTATATTTACTTATCTACTCCCCACACCATGCTATCTTCTTTTTCAGACAACGCCATTCTCGAGAAGCTTGTATTTCGAAGAAAACAATCTTGTAAGGAGAAATATGGTAACCTTTGCAATGATAATATTCGTCGCCTTCCTAACCACTCATGTAGTATCAAAACCAAGGAGGGTGGTAGTAAAATACAATGGGTCGCTTTATATTCCCGTTGCTGTCGTAAAAGGTAAGTGCCGATTTCTGCCGTCGAATTTCACTATTTTCCAAAAGAAACGACAACCTCGGTGGTCTTTGGGCGCATTTGTGTAACCAGCTGTAGAGAAAGAAAACTAGAGGGCACACAATGCTGTTCTTTGCACCATAATATACCAGTAAAGTCCTAAGGTTCATCTCGTACCACTCCTCTACTTGGGCGTCCGAGACGCACCGCCAGAGCCGGTCTACGCTAGTAGAGGATGTACCGCCGCTAACGATAGCGGCGACGGGTTCGCTGGGTTGAAGTAGACACAGAGATGACGAGAAAAAAAAAAACACACTTTCTATTTACAATTATTTACAAGAATTTAAAAATGCAAGTACACATACAAGGCGGAACTGGTACACCTAGGGCGACCCTATATCGACATAGTCGATGGTGCATAGCACCGTAGTTTGTCCAGAACGCTTGGTCGGGGCAACGGGGCCACGCTTTTTACCCTTTGGTGCCCCGCCCCAAGCATTTACTACCCAATCTCCACCGAGTGGCTATGAGTGGTCCGCCGACACACCAATCAGGAATCCTGTGCTAGGATCGTCTTGTTCGCCGGCGCTTCCAGTATTGCGCTTCTCCTAAGCACCCTTTTCTCTATCACCTTTGCCGGTGTCTTTCTCCCTCTCCCTCAAAACAACATACAAATAAACACAACGCTCCAAGAAAAGGGGGGCGCGGGGGGGGGGGGGGGGGGGGAGTGACAGATGCATAGCATGCCTGCTCCCGCGCAAAGCCACAGTGCCCAGCACAATGGGTCCAATAAAATCCTCATAAGCAGGCAGTACCTGCAAGCCGAAGTGACTGACCCCTTCCCCGCTCGCACTTAGAAAAACCGATAGCGTAGTAGCTGCGGGCATACGTCAATGAAACCTGTCAACCGACACTTTGGGCTCACGTACCCCTATTCAGTAAATGCTTGCTCGGAGAAGCCGTTCACGACGGTCGATTGGCAACGGTCTTCGAAACGGGTTGTCAAAGGCGGTTACCATTCAAAGGTGTGCGTAGTGGATAATGCGTAGTGCGTTCACGCTCTCTTTGCCTATTACACGCCCGGCACGCGCACATCAGGAGCCAGCGACAGTCACGGACATCTAAGCTTTTGCTGTCAGGTCGACTGCACGCGATGTACGTGACGAAGCACCGATATTCCCTCTTCTTTAGGTCGCTTTGTGTACTATTGGATGCTAATGGCGTCGTCACGCACCCTCTAAGTTTGCTAAGTGCCAGCCGGCTCTACACGCGGAGATTACGCAACTTTTGTCAACAAACAAAAAATGCAATGCCTAATACCCTCGTAAGGCAGAGGCGACAAGAGCTCAGCGAAGTGAAGCGAACAGTGCATACATTCATTGAAATCACCCATACTACACAAAGAATATTAATAAAGCATTGCATACCCCCTCAGCAATTGTAGCGGTGGTTTTGCAGCTGCTTCGTTGGACATACCTTGATAAGGACCGATAATAGTTGATGTGGGTAGGATCACGTTCCATGAGGTTGATAACGACCGATGGGGTTGATAAGAGTATATATTGGTCGAATAAACCGGGCTGCGTGGAGATGAGCAAATGGCTGTCTTAGTATGCTTACGCATACTTAGACAACTCCTAGAGGAACTTCAGTGTGATTTTTTTTCCGAGAGAAATCTGTGAAAAGGAGCGGCTCAGACTAACTTGCACAGCTGATGCTTGAGTATACAAGCACAAGGAGTGGCCGAGACATGTGCTCTACATTTTCCTCACACCAGCAAGTGTTTCATACGGCGCTATCGCCCAATCCGATGAGGAATAAATACCGATTAGTCATCGATACGCCAATAAGCACAGGCAACACAATAAATTTGTTTCGCAACGGGAGAGGGCGGATAGCAGGCGAAATCACAAGTATGGGCCGATGAACACAATCTAGAGTTGATGAGACCCAGTGAGATCCATTGCCGAGCTGTATTGTAACTCCGAATGCCTTCAGGAAAGCTACGTTTTCCAGATTCCTAATAAAGTTATACGCTTCACGCGTTTAAGCCATCCCTTTCAACAGGACACAGCTGACTTACTCAGTTTAGAACTACAAAACAAAGGTCGTGTATTTGCGTGTATCAGATAGAGCATTATGTAAAGTGGTGGAAACAGAAAAATAAGAATTTGTTATATGAAGTTACACGTAGTTTTTTTAGACGTTTTCAAAACTGCGCGAAAAACTGCACTCGTGGTGTCGTGTGTACTTCTTTCGTAGGTCCTCATTTTTTCGCGCAGTTTCATAAAAAAAAAATGTCTAAATGTCTAAAATGAACCAACTGGCCAGCCAGAACGTCCTACTAAAGTTACACGTAGTATTATCTGCAAGGATATTGACATTTTTACAGAGGGTACCAGTACCTATTTTATTAGAAAACCCAGATACGCAATCATTTTTTACATGCCATAGGCGATTTCTAGCATAAAAACGCTACAATAATAATTTCTTCTGCTCGTATAAGGTTTGTAGAATTGTAAATGATAAATGACGTTGGTACTTGTAAAAAAAACCTTCCTGAGGAATGTAGCCTGCCTTTCAATATACATTGTAGTCGGCGAAGGACAAGCGAAATTTGTGAAGGAATTTCATTTAAAAAATCAGGCAGGTTTAGGAGTAGTCCTTCAGTCACTAGGTTTATATATCGGCCGAGGATTCTTTGGGGCAAAACATAGCTCAGTGGGTACATTTAGACATGACAACCGCCATGCTTGTGTTTGTCGAGTGTTTAAACCACTTTAAAGGTTACAAGAATTTATAAGCATGTGTAGCTGTCACAGATGCAAGCTGTAAAAAAATGACATTGAAGAATTCAACGACGATTACGATACTCCCTCATGCGCCCTTTCAGCGCAGCTCTTTGCATGTTTTCATTTCACAATATTGTTACGTGGAGATTTACAGAAAAGGGGGTTTATTCACACTATGTACAAGAAGACTAAATGTTGGCCAACAACAACAAAGATGGCGAACCACAGTTTCACCTCTTCCTCGTCTCTTCGGCTCTATGCTTCAGCATCGTCTTTGTTTGCCGGACAACTGGCTCATAACACTACCCTCCGGCGGCGAAAGCACCGACTCGGTGCAGGTGAACGAAGGATACATGAAATAAAAAAAAACAAAAAAAAACTAGCACACAAGGTATTAAGGGGTGTCCGGGGCACGATAGGGCTTGAGACGGACAACGTGCACAATGTCCTTGCGGAGAGGAGCAGAGGATGACGAAGGTAGCAGTGGAGCGATTTCATAAGTGACATCAGTCACTTGGCGGCACACGCGATATGGACCGGTGTACTGGCAGAGCAGTTTTTCGGATAAGCCAACGCGTCGTGCTGGGGACCACAGGAGAACGAGCGATCCAGGGACAAAGTGGGTGGTCCTGTGGTGGCTGTTGTAGCGAGACTGCTGGAGGATTTGGGACTCAGAAAATCGAGTGCGATCAACTTGACGTGCATGGTCGGCACGTGCAATGGTCTCTTGAGCATATTCAGTGGGTGGGCACCCAGAAGAAGGCACCAGGGTGTCCATAGGCAATGTAGGGTTGCGACCGTATAAGAGGAAGAACGGCGAATAGCCAGCGGTCTCATGCCTGGAAGTGTTGTACGCGAATGTCACAAACGGTAGTGCAACGTCCCAGTCGTGGTGGTCGGCACACACATACATGGCCAACATGTCAGTAAGGGTGCGGTTCAGGCGTTCTGTCAGCCATTCGTCTGTGGATGGTAGGCTGTAGTCAGTTTATGTTGCGTCGCGCAGGATCTTAGAATGTCATCGATCACCCTGGACAGGAACTGTCTCCCACGGTCAGTGATCAGTTGCCGAGGAGCTCCGTGCTGGAGTATGACGTTATGCAGCAAGAAGTCTGCAACGTCGGTGGCACAGCTAGTGGGAAGTGCACGCGTAATGGCAAACCGCGTCGCATAATCTTTGGCAACGGCGATCCACTTGTTCCCAGAGGTGGATAGGGGAAACGGACCAAGTAAATCGAGACCGACGCGGTGAAAAGGCTCGTAAGGAATGTCCAGAGGCTGAAGATGTCCTGCAGGCGGCAGAGTCGACTTTTTTCGGCGCTGACAAAGGTCGCATGAGCCCACGTAACGGCGCACTGAGCGGGACATCCCAGGCCAATAGAAACGGTGGCGCGCGCGGTCGTATGTGCGTGACACGCCAAGATGTCCCGCCGTTAGTGCGTCGTGGAGCTGCTCCAGGACAGTGGAACGGAGGTGAGCCGGGATGACTAACAACAGGTCAGGACCGTCAGGGAGTAAACTGCGACGATATAACGTGTCGTTTTGGAGTACAAAGAGGCGGAGGGAAGGATCAGGAGCGTGGGAGTGCAATTTGTCGATGATCTTGCGTAGAGACTCGTCAAGGCGTTGTTCGGCAGCGATGTTGAAGAGTTGAGAGATGGAAAGAACACACGGGCTGGAGTCGCTCAGTGCAGCGTCTGGTGGATCTACTGGGTATCTGGAGAGGC
>NC_051163.1:43357666-43401395 GCF_013339745.2 Dermacentor silvarum
TCTCCCCACAAACGTGTTGTGAGCATTAAAATCTCCCACGAGAATGTAAGGTTCGGGAAGCTGGTCAATGAGGTTATGAAATTCAGTTTTTCCGAGAATATAATTTGGGGGTATGTATATAGAACATACTGTGACCAATTTATTGAAAAGAATTGCCCGAATTGACACTGCCTCAAGGGCCGTCTGAAGGGGTACATGTTGACAAGCTACGGACTTGTCTACAACTATTGCTACACCACCGGACGACGCAAGAGCGTCGTCTCGGTCTTTCCTGAAAATGGCGTATTGCCGGATAAAGTTGCATTGTGTAGGTTTAAGGTGTGTCTCTTGAACACACAGCACCTTAGGATTAAACTTGTGTAGGATTTCTTTAACGTCATCGAGGTTGTGTAGGAGTCCTCTGACGTTCCAATGTATTATTTGTGTATTCATGTTGAAAGTGTTTTTTGTGCTGTGCGTTTAAGAGACTAACTTAACTTACAGAGCCCTTGTCGGGCCCTGTGATGCGGGCTTTCTCTTTTTTGGAGCGATCGCGAGATTCTCGCGGCTCCTTAGGCGCAAGTGGCGCCGTTTGGCTGGTTGTTGTGTCCATAGCCTCTTGCGAGGCGCTGGACACGCGCTCTTGCGAGCGGTTGGTTTGACGAGAAGGCCTCGCCTCGAGGGACGAGGCCCTGGAGGCCACCAGCGCGGATGTCGATGGCCCCTTCTTGTGAGTTGGCGGAGCAGCGCTAGCTGCAGCCGCCGAGGGGGCAGATGGCGTCACTGCCGGCTCACTGTGTGTGGGCCGGACAGCCGCCGGAAGCCGTTGCGACGCTGCCCCCTGACGCGCCACTTCGGCAAAGGTGTTCTTTGGCAGGTATTCATTCAAAGGTATTCGTTCAAAGAGGCCTTCGTGCCTCTTTGAACGATATATTTTCTTTGACTTTGATTGTGACAATTTCTTTCTCTTTTTTCCACGACGGGCAGGACCGCGAGTAGGCGGCATGCTCGCCGTCGCAGTTGACACATTGCAGTTTGTTTTCGCAGGATTCGGATACATGTTCGTGGGCACATTCGCACAGGTGAGGCGGCCACGGCAGTTCTGCGAACTGTGGCCAAATCTTTGACACTTAAAGCAACGGAGAGGATTCGGAATGTAGGGCCTGACTTTGATCTTGATGTATCCTGTCTCTATGGTCTCGGGCAGAACACTTGTACCGAATGTGAGAATAATGTGTTTCGTTTGGATCTCTTTGCCATCTCGCCTCATCTTAATTCGTTTTACATTGATCACATTTTCATCTTTCCAGCCTTCTAGAAGTTCAGCTTCGGTTAGGTCCATGAGATCGTCATCTGAGACGACACCACGAGTGGTGTTCATCGTGCGGTGCGGGGTCACTGTTATTGGTATTTCGCCAAAAGACACTAGGGTATGTAACTTGTCATGTTGTTTTTTGTCGCGGAGTTCCAGCAGGAGATCTCCACTTGCCAACTTTGTAGCCTTGTAGCCTGGTCCTATGGTCTCGGTCAAACATTTCGCAACGAGAAAGGGTGATGCAACTCTTACGCTCTTGTCTGGCTTCTCACTATGAATAGCGTGAAAGCGCGGAAAAATTTCAGTTTTTTGGCCAAAAAATTGGAATGCTTCGGTGCGCCCCCGTTTCTGGCGGCGATCAGGAAGTGCGGGAAAGGAACTATCCATGTATGCGGAATTTGTTTCGGCGGTGGCGCCAGCCACCCACCATGGAGCCCAACAAGGGGACGCTGCAGAATCTGTAAAGGACAGGTCCTGCAAACGCCAACTGTACGCCACCACTATAACCAAATATGGAATATCCAAGGTTGGCTACCCACACAAGGTTAACCCTCGCTGCCAAGAAGATTGGAAGTAATATAGAAGAGAGTAGAAAACAGGAGAGATGGAAAGTGAGAGAGAAAGACGAAGGTTGGAGGGAGAGAGAGACAGGAAAAGGCAACTACCGATTTCCCCCGGGTGGGTCAGTCCGGGGGTGCCGTCTACGTGAAGCCGAGGCCAAAGGGGTGTGTTTCCTCTGCTGAGGGGCCTTAAAGGTCCAAACACTCAGCGTTGGCTCAACCCCGAGGATCCCCTTTTCCCCGGACACGGCTAAGCCGCGCACGGTTAGACGCGGGAGGGTCCAACCCTCGTGTACTCGGGTACGTGGTGGCGCAACTCACCAAACGCCTGCTTGCGCAGACGCCCCTGCGGGGCAAAAATGTGTTTGCTATGCATAGTGCGATGTCTATTGTAGTCTTAGTTCATAGGTGTTCCTACTTATGTTATAACTGGGAATGTGTTGTCAGTGCAAGATGGGATCAATGTGTGCCTGGGCTGCTGTCTTGGGGCCATGTCCAATAATCACTTTTGGAGATACTTTTAAATGACTAGTAATGAAATTTTAGCACCAGGCGCATTGTCCCAGTGCTAGTGTCACAACATCTTGGAAAAGAGAAAGTATTCTCATAAGTGGTTGTCTAAGAACTGCCCCTCTTCACTGCAGAGTGGGCAGGGAGGGGAAGTGTTCTGCCTATTTTTTTGTTACAATTTGTACATTGTAATTTTTCCCGAAATACTGAAACGAAACTTTGCATAGTGCTACACCTATGTACATAGCCACAATATATTAGCAGGCACAAGCATGCAATAAATATTGATAACTGTTTGTTACATTTTTTTAAAAAATAATTTCATTTGTATTTTGCAGGCTTCAGTCGCAGAATATCAAGCAGACTCAATGAGGCTGAAAAGCAGCCTGTCATCACTGCTTTCTAGGGAACTGAAATCGCGGGCAACGCTACGAGATTGAACTTGCCACATGTGAGTAGCAGCCAACACTACATACAGGTCAGGCTGGTGGTGAGAACTGAAATGCTAAGGCAAACCTCATTATTTATTTATTTATTTATTTACTTACTAGTTTTGTCCATATCTATCATGAATACTTTACAGGCCTCCAGGAAGGAATTGGATAAAATAGTCCAGTATTTTTACATCAAAGTAAACATGTCATTCAGAAAGAGAAGAAAAACCATTAACACAGTGCAGTAGCACAATGAAACATTTTTTATTAGGCAGTCTGCTTTTTATACAAATTCACAAAAATTGCAAAATTTCAAGAAACGAAGCTGTAATATTTACAACATTTAACTCTTCAATAAAAACAATGTCAGAATTCTCTTACACCTAACATCATAACTAAAGTTGGCAAAATTTACTTATCACACACTGCTCTTAAGTACAATCACTAATTTACATGTAAGTAGGACTTGCAAAACCCTCATAATCATTGTAAAAATTTCACATAAGCTGTAAATTCGTATATTAAATTTCTTCCTTTAGACATGCAGTCTGTAGAACTGCAATATTTGTTTTGGTGCAGAGTTGCGGATTAATAAACTTCGTGCTTTTTTTTAAACTGCCAGTTTTCAACATCTTTTACTTCCAAGCTATAAATCAAAATTCTTCTACCTACAGCCACTAGAATTTAACTTTCTCAAATGCTACAAATTTAATTCAAATGAGTTCTTTGTTTGTCTCAAAGGTATTTATGAATTTTACATGTATTCTACTAAGAAAATATGAGATGGCCTCGAGCTTTAAGAGGAAACCTTTTGATGCAGCGCGATATGTAACATGGACACAAGAAGGCACAAGTAAAAAGACAACGCACAGCGCTACTAGCAACAACCATGTTTATTCTCAATACCAGACCGCTTAAATACCACATGCGCCATAGCAGACATACATCACGTGTAAGTGCCGAGAAACAAGCGTGAATGAATTCACCCTATCAAACCATAGTTAATGACCCGCGACAACCTGCCACAACAACCTGTCACCGCTTACGCAGGAAATCTAACTCCTTAGGAGACAGCGCTTTCGAAGGCTTGCTAATGTACAGTTCACCAAGTGCGTCGATAAGCTCTGCCTCAGCAATCAGCCGAGTTATCTCTTCTTTATAACGACCAACAATAATGGTCTTGTCAGATAAAGCAAGGCAACCATGTGCCTGGGTATGGAGGGGAGAGACCCATCGGGTGGCAGCTTTTTTGTTTTGTGTTTGTTCTCTCTCAACAGCTCAGGTACGCACCTACTGGTTTGACCGACGTATTGTTTCCGACAAGAGAAAGGAATGCGATACGCTACAAATGCCTTGCACTCTACGAACTTCTTATTATGCCCTTTTGTGCACTCAACCTTTTCTGTCCTAGAACATTTCTATGAAAAGTTTGCAATGCCTTGCAATCTACGAAAAGTTAATAGATTGCGAGGCATTTGTAGTGTATCGCATTCCTTTCTCTTGTCGGAAACAATACGTCGGTCAAAACAGTAGGTGCGTACATGAGCTGTTGAGAGAGCACAAACACAAAACAAAAAACTGCCGTCCAATGTGTTTCTCGCCCTCCATACCCAGGCACATGGTTGCCGTGCCTTATTTGAGAAGACCATTATTGTTGGTCGATATAAAGAAAAGATCACCCGGCTGATTGTTGAGGTAGAGCTTATCGACGCACTTGGTGAATTGTGCATTAGCAAGCCTTCGAAAGTGCTGTCTCCTAAGGAGTTAAATTTCCTGCAAAAGCGGTGACAGGTTGTTGTGGCAGGTTGTCACGGTCATTAAATATGGTTTTATAGGGTGAATTCATTCACACATGTTTCTCAGCACCTCCCACATGATGTATGTAAGCTATGGCGCATGTAGCATTTAAGCGGTCTGGTTTTGAGAATAAAGTTTGTTGTTGCTAGTAGTGCTGTGTCTTTTTACTTGTGCCTTCTTGTGTCCATATTACGTCTTGCGCTGCATCAAAAGGTTTTCTCATGATTCACCAACAAGCCCCCATCACTACCCTTGTCGAGCTTTAACTCTGATTTACAGAATTGTAGTTTTTTTTGTGAGTTACAGTTGTAAACTGAATAGCTTTCTTTTTTTGCGATTGTCAACAATTTTTAATAAAAAGTGGTGGCTTAAGTGTAATGACTACAATTTTAACATTTTTTAAAGTCTTGTACAACAAACTTCATCAAATTCAGTCCCTTGGTCACCGATATCGACAATTTCACTGTTCAAATATATTAGGAGCTTCCGAGCTAAAGTTTTTTTAGGCATTGCATGTGTCAGTGTGGTTTGTATTTCTCGCCCTCAATTTTCAGTATTGTGTCTGATGGCAGTTTTTTTCTTACAACAAAATACAAGGTTTTTAAATTTTGTGCCCTTTTCTACGCAGTCCACTATTTACCGCATTTTTACAAAGACTGCATAACTGTAATGTTACGCGGTGCACATATATATTTTGTGCACATTCATATGAATCTATTTTCGGGCTTTAGTATCCATCCATTTAATGTGCACTGCTGGAACAGCAGGTCCTTCTGCAGTTTTAATGTGAAGCTTTCTTGTCCTAGTCAAACCTGCTTTTGTCAGGTGTCAACTGCTCTAGTCAGCCACATATTTTTTCATCATGTTTCGTACGTTAGCACCACCAGCTTGACCTAAGACGACGTTGGCAGCTACAGTTGTGTTGCAAGTTCTCGCCTGAAGCATGTTCTAGTCTATAGTGTGTACATAACTTGTGTGAAACATGTATGTAGTCTGTATGGTATGGTATGGAGAACTTTATTGAGTCCCGAAGGTCAACCCTGGGTTGACGCGGGCCGCTCCCACATTGGGACTGTCAGGCCGAGCCCTTCAGCCACATCGTGGGCCTTCTGGACTGCCCGTAATTGGTCAGAGAGTGACACTTCGTAGCATTTGCCGCCACCATTCTTGTTCCTTGTCACAGTCTGCGAAGACCGCGGGGCACTGCCAAAGCATGTGGTCAAGCGTAATGATGCCATTGCACATATTACAATTGGTTTGAATTTCCCTCTCCGGATAGATCCTGTTAATAAAATCTGGACTTGGGTATGTCCTTGTCTGTAGCAAACGTTATGTGACCGCTTGGGCTCTGCAAAGCTTACCGTGTGGCAATGGGTATTCCCGTCTTCTTAAATAATAATGTTTCGTGATTTCGTTATATGTTAATAATCGATCCCTGTGTTCCCCATGTGAAGTGTAAGCTGCTCGGTCTTGAAGAGCACGGCTAGAAAGTCCTCGTGCTGCTTCATTTGCCACGTCATTGAGGTTTCTCCGAGTTCCGTCCACCACCCCCAGATGTGCAGGAAACCAGCGAATTTCGATCCTCTCACTGTTGACCTTGTCTAGTAACTTGGTTGCTATCCGTGTCACATATCCGTTAGTAAAGTTGCGTATGGCTGTTCTAGAGTCGCTGTAAATATGTGTCCACCGATGTGCAATAAACATTTACAACAGATCACTTTCTGGTTGTAGCGCCAATTTTTTTTGCCACTGCATTTACTGCAGTCCCTAATGCTTACAGTAGTTTTATAGTACTTCGGTAAAGTACTTACACACATCGACATAGGTTCTATAGACATTTGCTTTTAGGGTCTCAAAAGCAACTCCATAGAAACATTTAAAAGAAATTAGTCTTTTGCGTCTTTGAAAGAACTCTGTAGAAATGTTCTATAGAAATGTCTTTGCAATCTTAAAAGGAACTCTGTAGAGATGTTTTGTAGAAATTTGTCTTTAAGATCTTTAAAAGAACTCCGTAGAAATTTTCTACAGAAATTTGTCTTTACAATCTTAAAAGGAACTACGTAGAGATGTTCTATAGAAATTTGTCTTTAAGATCTTAAAAGGAACTCCGTAGAAACATTCTATAGAAATTTGTCTTTAAGATCTTAAAAGAAACTCCGCAGAAATATTCTATAGAAATTTGTCTTTACAATCTTAAAAGGAACTCCGTAGGAATGTTCTATAGAATTGTGTCTTCAGAGTTCCTATAAGAATGCGGTGGCCAATTAACTGTTGGAACTCTACAGGAAAATTCTATAAACAGTAAAAATAAACACAATAGAATTCTATCGAACAAGGTCAAAAGGCTTTCTATAAAAACACATCAAAATTTTTGTAAGGGAGCGTCGTCGGCTCTTTGAACAGCGCCTATGGTTTCGTTTTCTGCTGGTGCAACGTTTCCTCATCGAGGTTTACAGCTACTTCCGATGGGACGCGACAGAACAAACCGCGCTCGACGGCATTTCAAGTATGACAGTGTCTCAAACAAATCGATATGTCAGATTGAGAACTGCCAGCACGTTGTGTCGGGCGACCACGGTGGAAACCTGGAGCGGCATTTGCAGCGGCACCACAAAGAGGTGTACGACAGCATTCTGGCCGAGAAAGCCAGCTCTACAAAGCGTGTTGTGTCGGACGAGGTGGAGGGCTGTCCGGCGGCAAAGCTCAGGCAAGTGGATATACAGAGCATGTTTCAACCCACATCGTCGAAGTGTGTTTTGCCGGAAATAACAGAAGACAGCATTATGAATAGTTGTGTTGAGCTAGTCACGAGAAATGGTCGGCCATTTCGGCTAATTGATGACTCCGGCTTTCGCAAAATAATTCATCCTGTCCTAAAAGCGCTCTTTGCTAAGCGAGCCATCACTGCAGAGACTGTTAAGGACAAGGTTCAGGAACAAGCCAAATGCAAGAGAGAAGAAATTTCGCAGACGCTGAGAAAACGGATGTTTTCTTTGAAAATCGACTACGCGTCGCGACTTGGCAGGGCTCTGCTTGGCATCAACGTACAGTATGCCGAAAATGGACGGCTAATTCTTCAACTGCTGGCCATGAAGGAGCTTTTCGATAGACACACTGCTGAGCATTTCACATCACAGGTGAAAAGCACTCTGTCATGCTACGACCTCAGTGTCGCCCAAGTGTACAGTGTCACAACTGACAACGGTGCAAATATGCTAAAGGCTGCTCGTCTTCTCGGTGAAACGGACCATGAAACCGATGCTTCTAGTTCAGACGAGGAAGCCGATAGTGGATACCCGGAATTTGAACATTGCGGCTGTCTGCTAGACAATGCAGAAGGTGCGGAGAGCCTTGGTCTTGATGGGGTAGAGTTCAAGTTAGGCGTCAGGTGTGCTGCACACACTCAGCATCAGCAACTGGCTGTTAGTGACGCTTTGAAGGACTCGGGTTCCAACACTCTCGTTGCACAATGTCGTGCACTTGTGAAGAAACTCCGCGCACAAAGTGCAATGAGTTTGATAAAGAAGCTAGGGCTAGGGCCCGACACGTTGGATGTCGACGTTGGTAATGTTGACCAGGTTGGTCGAATTGAAGGACTTTGCTAAAGACTTTCTCCCCCACAACAAGACCGCCAGTGGGACTGAGAGCATATGGGCAAAAGTAGAAATGCTCATAAATCCCTTCAGCGGGCACAAGAAGCCACGAAAATGCTTCAGGCCGAACAATTGACAATCGGAGATTCCTACGGTGCATGGTTGACGTGTTCCATAAAGAGAGCAACGATATCATCGCCACTGGCACAGACCTTCGTTCAGTTAATGACGAAACGAGAGGGAAATCTCTGCAGTACGGATATCTTTTGTGCTGCACTGTACATGGACCACCGCTATCGCCTTCTTCTGACGCCTGATCAAAAATATCGAGCGAGAATGCATCTGTGCAAAACCTGGAAGCATATTACAGGCCTTCAGCAGAACCAGTGTAGCAGCTGCATTCCAGAGAGCACCGCTGCGCCAACTTCAAAGGAACCAGAATATGCCCTTGAGGCGTTTCTGAAAACGAAAGAAGCTGAGGCTGGCGCCCAATCGCATTTGAAGGGTGAGCCAGGATCAACGGACATCGCCCTCTTACTGGAAATGATGGACAAGGAGCCGCGCCTTCCAAGAAGCACGAATGTGTTGAAATTTTGGGACGAGCGCAAAGAGCGGCAACCGGAGCTGTACATGTTAGCACAAGTGGCCCTTGGTGTGCCAGCCACACAAGTCAGCGTTGAGAGGGCATTTTCGGCACTCAAGTTCGTTTAGTCAGAGCAGCGGTCTCGCTTATCGGCGAATACACTTGATGACCTGCTGCTTCTGAAATCGTGTGCCCCCCTTGACGAAAAATCGGGATTCAAACTTGAAGAAAAATAAATACCAAGTTTTTGTTGTGTCCTTCCTTCGAAACTTTTTGCGACTTCCCTCATAGTCACATCGTGGCTTTGGGACGTAAAACCCCAACAATTATTATGGCATTTTTATGTATTAGTTCAGTATTTTTTCGCTGTTTTTAAAAGATACTTTTAATATTAAGTATTTTGTTCGTTTTTCTTATTGAAAAAAAAAACGTTATGAACCGCTACGGAACGTTTTTTTTTTCTTGTTCCAGAACAAAAGGAACGGAACTTTTTTCTGTGGAACGAAACGAAAACCGGAACGAAAAAATGTCGCAGTTTCGCTTTAAGGGCGAAGGAATGAATGCGATAGCAACACAGCAATGTCATACGAAGTAAGGTGAGCGGCTTTGGTAGCAATATGAATTGTAGTAAACATGAGCTGATTAAATAAGCAGGTGTGCTGCGGCGTAAGTAGACCGACATTAAGAAAGACTCGATGACCACGAGAAGGCGCGTGTGAAACGGTGATGTTGATGAGAAGCGCTTCCCGTGGGCAGCGCGTACGAAGGGACACACTTGCAGCGCTGCACTGCCGATCCGGGCAGCATTGCATGTGTAGCGTGCGTTGGAAAATGTGGCCCGACTATTACTAACTCAATGAACAAGCACAAACAAACATGAAAAGACCGCACTGAATGACTGCAGACGACGACTGTCAAAACGGTGGCAGCAAGCGCATACGCCGCAGCGGGCGAAGGTACGTGCAGTCTATCGCATCAACGGAAACTGAGCGGCGAATGCACAGCGCATACAAAGGTCAGCGCCGTGTGGAGATAGAGACGGTGCGGGCGAGCGACCAGCACGGTTGTTGGCAGAGTAGAAGTGCGCCCCCCCCCCCCCCCCCCCGCTCCCTCCGGCGCTGGCTTCCCGCTTCCTTGCTTGCGCGTGGGAGATTGAGTGCGTTCGCTCTCCGTGATGGCGTGCGTCCCCGCACGCTTCCGCTCGGGCATACGGCGCGCGGCGAAGATTTTATCTATACGGAACCTCACGGCGACGCCGACGGCAGAAATCCGGTTGAAGTGTCCATATAATTGCTATCGCAATAAAACATTTCGTTCCGACACCCTGCTGGCGAGTGTGCATTTTGCGCTACCGTATCGTCTGCTACGCGCTATTCGCGCCTGCAAGATCGTGTCTAAAAGGCGCCCGTCAATAAGAAGCTCCTGCTTCGTCACCAAAAAACAAGATGAAGGCGCTCCTGCTACAACCAAACTCCCGTCGATGGTGGGTGAGGCCGAGCGGGCAGAACAGAAAGACGGAGGCCGAGTTCTACACAACTGTGAGCCGCATTCGTATTGTCACGTAGTAGTGACGATGAAGCAAACAGTCGTAAAACTGGGAATGACGAAACTGATTCTTTATTGGGCGAACCTGTGCCCACAAAAGCAAGTTACACTTGAAGCACAACGATAGCGGCGAACACAGTCGGCGATCGTCGAAATCTGATCAGCGGCGAAACGCGTCGGCTTTTATAACTGAGTCATCGAAGGTTCCAGATTAATCCCTGATGCCCGCGTGTCTTCCAGAAAGTTCTAGACAATTCGCGTCGCTCATACAATCAGATTACAAAGGCGTCGGTGACCACAGACGACGGATAGAAGCATTGATAACGTCCGAGAAGCTTCCAATGCAGGCGCGTCCTGCGCCGAGCGATAACGTTTAACATTTGTCAGCCAATGTTGAAAGCGGCCACCGGTGAAAGATAAACATGGGTACGTGTCAGTATTGAGTATTTTACTACAAGTGCGCAGGTGTAGTAATTGTGAAATATTTCCTGCGCAGACCCTCTTTCTGATGACCCATGATTCGGAGGTGTTCCGAAAGTATTATCGGATGACATCAGAGACATTCGAAGCTGGAAACAAGGCTTTCAAAGCAGTGGGTTTTACGGAAGCCCGTGCCCTCACGATGTCGCCTTGCCATCACACTGAGGTAAGTTAACAGCTCTAAATGTGCGTCCATGGTATTGTAGTGAAAACACTTCTTGAGCTGTGCTTCTGATATGCAAATACTTAAATGGTCTGCATTTTGCACGATGTCCAGTCTGTGAACTCATTTTTACAACTGGGGATTTTCGGAGCTTGGGGAAAAGTAAACAATGTACCTCTACCATTTCCAGGGAACTACTAGCTACATGTCAATTTTGCAGCTAATTAGAAGAGAAATAAATGTATTTATATTTCGCTGCAAGACGGAAATGTTGCACAGTGTTTTGGGAACTTAGCTCCACAAGTTTGCCCAGCAATGCGTTTTGTATGTTTACTTTAGATACATAGCATCGGGGATGCAAATTCAAGATGTTGCCATGACATTTAAGGTAGGCATATCGACTGCAAGTAACATTGTGGAGGAAGTATGTGCACTTCTGTGGGATGTCCTTAGACCCAAGTGTATGAAGGTAAGTTATCCTACAAATTTCTTAAATATGTAAGCTTGTTTAAGCAAGTTACGAGACATTCTTAGTGACCTACATGCATAAGTATTATGCGACTTATGAAACTTAGTTGTTCTGGTTAAACCTTCAATAAATTATTTGCCATGTTTAACCATTGCATTTTTTTCTACAAGGCAAGACTGCAATGTCTATGATTACTTACTGCATTTTCAGTTCCCAGCAAACGTTGAGCAGTGGCACGCTATTGCCAAGGGCTTTGAGAGCAGATGGGATTTCCAACACTGCATTGGTGCTGTGGATGGGAAGCATGTCCAAAAGAAGCCCCTCCGCATTCGGTATCTCAATATATTAATTATACTATAAGGTAACTATAAGGTAAGAAACCGCTAGGTATGTATTATTCCTACAACTACCGTTGTAAGTATAGTATTAAGTGCATCACTCCTGCATGAGATGCGATTCTCTGTCATTACAGGGCACCTATTCCATCGTTTTAATGGCTGTAGTGGACAGCCAGCTACGATTTGTCTGCGTTGATGTGGGTGCATACGGATCGCAGAGTGATGGTGGTGTTTCCAAGGCATCGAAGCTTGGGAAACTTCTCAGCCAAAGTGCTTTAACCCTACCGCCTCCTCAGCTGCTCCCACTGTCCACTGCCGTAGCCCCTTACGTCTTTATGGGCGACGAGGCGTTCCAGTTGAGGCCTGACTTCCTGCGGTCTTATCCTGGCAGGTGCCTCGAAGAGGACCTGCTCCTCTTTAACTACCGCCTCAGCAGAGCAAGGCAACGCGTAACTTAAATTTTTGCGTAATAAGTCGTACATAATGTTTGTCTTTAAAATTGATGATGTGTGATGTTTTATGGCGCAAGGGCCAGTTATGGCCAAAGAGCGCCATGCCAGTGTTTGTGAGTGTGCAGTGGAGCGGTGAATTCTGAGAAGTAGATGAAACGCGACTGTAAAGGGGCCTAAAAATTATCGCTGTAAAGTGCGTAAAATATAAATGTACTAAGATCATGGCAATGACTAATGAGGTGTACTATGAAATGAAGGATGCATTGAGAAAGAACCATACTATATTTAAAATATTTAAGATTCAGTCATTGGCAGGAAGCACTACTGCCTAAACAGAGCCCTTGAACCACAAGGGCCTGGAGGCATGTACTATAAAAAACTATCACAGCGGCATTCTCTAGAGAGAGGATGCGCTACGAACTGATTGGGCTAATACCATGTAGCACAACATCGTTCAAAAAGCCGAGGATTGCTTTGGCGTTAAAAAGTGGTTCTTCACCAATAAACATCATGGGATGAAGAGGGATATGATAGCGGTATGCTACAGGAAAATATTTTCTTCTCTCCGTTTCGGCTTCCCGACACTCCAGCAGGACGTGGAGGACGGTCAGCCTCTCACCACATCTACCACAGGTTGGTGGTTCATCACCAACCTGTGGTATTCTGAGACGACAGAATAGGACATCAATTCGTCGTGTTTTCGTAGCTGAGGGCCAGAAACCTAACTGTGGTTTAATCATGTGAAGTTTATTATTTGTATCAGCGTCCCACAAGTGTTGCCAGTGGCTTCGTAGCTTCTTTCGCAAAAACGGCTTCAAGTCTGTTGCAGGAACAGCTACTGTATGATTACTAGTGTGCAATGCAGCTGATGTGGCCATTTGGTCAGCTCGCACATTACACTCAATGCCTCTATGGCCCGGCACCCAGGATATACTGACATGCTGGTAGGATATATACGCTCTGCATAGAGTGGAATAGAGCTCAATGAGTACAGGATTTTTGTGTTTGCAGAGTGACATCAGGGCTTTCACAACGCTTAGAGAGTCTGTAAATATAACTGTTTTTTGAAGTTTTGTTTTCGTTATATGCTTCACAGTTGACAACAGTGCATAGGCCTCAGCCGTAAAGATACTTGTTTCCGGGTGGAGTACACCGGATTCCGAGAAAGATGGGCCGACGGCTGCATAATAAACCCCGGCATGTGACCTAGAAGCGTCTGTGTAAAACTCTGTACACGAGAACTTGGATTGAAGCTCTAGGAAATGCATTTTAATGTGTGCCTCTGGAGCGTCTTTCGTGACCTCTACGAACGATGTGTCGCACTCTATGATCTGCCATTGCCACGGCGGTAACAATTTAGCAGGAGCCATAGGACGATGTTCAAGCACTGGAACACCCATTTGCTCACAAGATTCCTTACACGTAAAGAGAACGGTTTCCTCGCTGCAGGTCGGTTATGGAAGAGTGCAACAGCGGTCATATCGTTTATGGTGGAATAAGAAGGATGTTCGTTGTTTGCTTGTACTGTCAGAAAATATACGAAACTGTTATATGAACGCTGCAGATGGAGTGACCACTGGTTCGACTCTACATAGAGACTCTGGATCGGGCTTGTTCGGAAAGCACCGGTCGCGAGGCGGATACCCAAGGGTGAATGGGGTCTAGTATTTTTAATGCACTTGGCGTTGCGGAGTTATAAACTATAGCTCCGTAATCAAGGCGCGAGCGGACAAGACTATTGTACAAGTTTAGGAGGCATTTTCGATCACTACACCATGTTGTGTGTGAGAGAATTTTTAAAAGGTTCATAGTCTTCAGACACTTTGTCTTGAGATATTTAAGATGGGGGATGAAGGTAAGCTTAGAGTCCAGAATTATGCCCAGGAATTTGTGTTCACTGCTCATAGATAGTTCCTCTCGATTGATCGTGAGATTTGGTACCGGTGTCACGGCTCTTTTGTTTGAGAAGAGTATGCATGTACTTTTCTGTGCGTTTATTTTGAATCCATTTACATCCGCCCATTTAGACAATTTGTTTAATCCAAGCTGCACCTGTCGTTCACAGATAGCGATGTTACATGATTTGAAACCTATCTGTACATCATCGACGTACACAGAATAAAACATGCTGCGTGGAATCACTGTATGCAGTGAGTTCATTTTTACAATGAAGAGTGTGCAACTATGTACACCCCCTTGCGGCACGCCAGCCTCATGGGTGAATGTTCTAGATAAAACATTGCCCACTCTTACGCGAAACGTCCGGTTAGACAAGTAGCTTTCGACTGTGTTTAACATATTTCCGCGGACCCCCATCGCAGAAAGATCTCGCAGAATTGCGAAGCGCCATGTCGTGTCGTACGCTTTCTCTAAATCTATAAATACAGAGAGTAAAAACTGTTTGTGAATAAATGCATCTCTGATGTTTGCCTCGATGCGAACAAGGTGGTTTATTGTCGACCTACCTTCTCGGAAGCAACACTGGAAGGGGTCTAGTATTTTGTTATTTTCTAGGAAACTGATTAAACGCCGGTTTATCATTTTTTTCATACAGCTTGCACAGGCAGCTCGTTAGAGCTATTGGCCTGTAGCTGCTGGCTAAGGACGGGTCTTTGCCTTGTTTAAGTATAGGGATGACTATGGCTTCTTTCCATGAGGACGGGATACACCCAGCCGCCCACATGGCATTAAAAAAGATAAGAGTGTTTCAGTGTTTCAGGGTGTAGGTTAGAGCACTGCACGGGCTCGGGCTTACCCGAAAGCCCGGGCCCGGCCCGGCCCGCGGGCCGGGCTGGGCCGGGTAGAGCAGTTTTTTCACGGGCTCGGGCCGGGCTCGGCGTGTGCTTTTGACCCGGGCCCGGGCCGGGCTCGGGTTTTTTGACGCGGGCCCGGGCCGGGCTCGGGCTTTCTGCGAGTTTTTGTCGGGCTTCTCAACTCTGAAAAACATGTATGTTTTGGTCTCGGGCCGGTTTCGAGTCGGGCTCGGGCCGGGCTTAAGGTAAAGGGGTGGCGGGCCGGGCCGGGCGGGTAACGTAGATTATTTCCGTGCCCTGGCCGGGCCCGGGTCTCGCCATAAAAGTTTTGATCGGGCTCGGGCGGGCCGCCCAATGTAAAAACGGGCCCGGGCCGGGCCCGGGCCGCAAAAATCGGCCCGTGCAGTGCTCTAGTGTAGGTATCTAACCATTTCATACATAATACGATCGCCACCTGGTGCCGAGTTGTTGCAACAAGTGAGAGATGCTTTAAGTTCAGCTAAGCTAAATGGTCGATTGTAAGCCTCACTCGAAGAACCTTTACGGTTAAGGGGCTGCCGCTCTTCGCGTTCTTTGAACTTCAGGAAAGTTTGTGTATAATGTGATTCACTTGATACATATTCAAAGTGTTCACCTAGACAATCCGCCTGGTCTTCCAGGCTATCACCTTTGCTACTTACTAAGGGTAGAGGATGTGACTCCCGGCCTATTAGTTTATTTACCCTATTCCAGACTTTTGTTTCGTCAGTGTATGAATTTATACTGGAAATGTACCTTTCCCAACTCTCTCTCTTTGCACGTCGACGCGTTCTTCTGCCCTGTGACTTTGCTTGTTTAAAATTTATCAGGTTTTCAGCTGTTGGGGAGTTGCGAAACAATCCCCTCGCTGTGTTTTGTTTTTTACGTGCTTTTTGGCATTCATCATTCCACCAAGGCAGGCGACGTTTATTAGCCAGTCCATTAGTTTGTTGTATACACCTTTCAGCATGCGTCAATGATAAAACCTGTTATATACGCCACAGCATCGTCTATGTTAAAGAGGCAATGTCATCCCGGCCTAAATATGTTATTTGTCGGAAAAGTTCCCAGTTAGCCGAGTCAACCTTCCGACGGGGAACGTGTGGCGAGCATCTATCTTGTTCTGTTAAGCCTAGCATAATGGGGAAGTGGTCGCTCCCAAAGGGGTTCTTGAGAACAGACCACTCCAGGTAGGGCATTAGTGTACTCGATGCTATACTTAGGTCAATGGATGAATATGTGTTATGTGTAATGCTGTAATACGTAGGCTCTTTCTTGTTAAGTAATGATGCGCCTGAAGAAAACAGAAAATTTTCAATTAGGCGACCTCTCGCATCGCAACGTGAGTCTCCCCACAAAGTGTTATGTGCATTGAAATCTCCGACAATTATGTATTGCTCCGGAAGTTCATTTATGTAGTTTTGGAATTCGGTTTTATGTAGTTGATAATTGGGAGGGATGTATATAGAGCTGACAGTGATCAGCTTGTCAAACAACACCCCTCGGACAGCAACTGCCTCTAGGGGCGTACGAAGTTTTAATTCCCGGCAGGCAATACCTCTATCGACTACAATAGCCACACCACCGAAAGACACGACTGTGTCATCGCGGTCCTTACGAAAAATGGCGTATTGTCCGGAGAAAATCTGTTTGCGTGTGTTTGAGGTGTGTTTCTTGACACACAGCACCTTAGGATTATACTTATGTAGGAGTTCTTTGACTGTCATCGAGATTGTGGAGGAGTCCTCGGACATTCCACTGTAATACTTGTGTATCATGTTGAATGTGGTTTTTGTGCTGTGTGTTAAGAAAGAGGAATTACTTCACAGAGCCCTTTCCGGGCGCCGTGATGCGGTGTTTTTCTTGTTTGGAGCGATCGCGAGACTCTCGCGGCTCCTTAGGCGCAAGTGGCGCCGTCTGGCTGGTTGTGTCCATAGCCTCTTGCGAGGCGCTGGACACGCGCTCTTGCGAGCGGTTGGTTTGACGAGAAGGCCTCGCCTCGAGAGACGAGGCCCTCGAGGCCACCAGCCCGGAGGTCGATGGCCCCGTGTTCTGAGATGGCGGAGCAGTCTTAGCTGCAGCCGCCGAGGGGGCGGATGGCGTCGCTGGCAGCTCACCGCGTGTGAGCCGGACAGCCGCCGGAAACCGTTGTGTCGCTGCCCCCTGACGCGCCACATCGGCAAAGGTGGTCTTGGGCAGGTATGATACCCGCCTACGTGCCTCCTTGAATGATATGTTCTCCTTTACTTTGATTGATACAATTTCTTTTTCTCTTTTCCTGGTAGGGCACGACCGCGAGTATGCGGCGTGCTCCCCATCACAGTTCACACAGTGAAGAGAGTTTTCACATGATTCAGAGAGATGTTCGTTCGCACTGCATTTTGCACAAGTCTGACGGCCTCGGCAGTTCTGTGAACTGTGGCCAAATCTTTGGCATTTAAAGCAACGGAGAGGGTTGGGGATGTACGGCCTTACTCTGAGTTTAATGTAACCTGCCTCGATGGTTTCTGGCAGCACACTGGAACCGAATGTGAGTAATTAGATGCTTCGTGTCAATTTCTTTACCATCACGCCTCATTCTGATTCGTTTTACATTGATTACGTTTTGTTCTTTCCATTCTTCCAGAAGTTCAGCTTCGGTCAGCTCCATGAGATCATCATCGGAAATCACACCGCGGATGGTGTTCATGGTGCGGTGTGGGGTAACTGAAATGGGTATGTCCCCGAGAGACACTAGGTTACATAGTTTTCATGTTGATTTTTGTCGTGAAGTTCCTAGAAAGAAGGTCACCACTTGCTAGTCTGGTTGCCTTATAGCCTGGGCCAATTGAATGAGTTAGACTTTTGGAAACGAGGAAAGGCGAGATCATTCTCGTTGTCTTTCCTGGTTTCTCACAGTGTACTTACTTGATATCGGGGAAAAGTTCTCTGTGTTACGGCCAAAAAAGTTAAATACTTCTTCGGTGCGCCCTCGTTTCTGAGGGTGATCAGAGAGTTTAGGGAAAGGAGCTATCCATAGAAAGTTTGCAGTTTTCGGCAGTAACGCAAGCCGCCCACCAGTGGAGCCCAACAAGGGGACGCCACAGGTCTTATAAAATGAAGTCCTGCGCACGCCAGCCGTACGTCACCACTATAACCGAATATGAAATAACCTAGGTCGGCTACTCACACAGGGTTAACCCTCGCTGCCAAGAAGATCGGAAGTAATATAGAAGAGAGTAGAAGACAGGAAAGATGAAAAGGCGAGAGAGAAAGACGAAGATTGGAGAGAGAGACAGGAAAAGGCAACTACCGATTTCCCCCGGGTGGGTCAGTCCGGGGGTGCCGTCTACGTGAAGCCGAGGCCAAAGAGGTGTGTTGCCTCCACCGGGGGGCCATAAAGGTCCAAGCACCTGGCTTCGGCTCAACCTCCAGGATCCCCTTTTCCCCGGACACGGCTAAGCCACGCACGGTTAAGCGCGGGAGGGTCCAACCCTCTTGTGCTCGGGTACGTGGTGGCGCAACTACACCAAACGCCTGCTTGCGCAGACGCCCCTGCGGGGCCTAGGTTCTCGTCTAATCTGAGCCAATCTACATTTCTGGCTCGAAGGGAGAGCGTAAGGTCAGGTGTCGTATCCATGGCGTCACTATTACCGAGTCTCGTCGGTGTATCTATGTTATTATGCACGGTAAGGAGCGAGTCTTGAATGAGTTCCCATAATTCCCTACCCTTGGGAGTGCTGGTTCTGTACCCCCAGGCCTGATGCGGTGCATTGAAGTCACCCACAATTACTAACTGGCGACGGCCAGCTTCCTTGCGGGAAGAAAGAAAGAGAGTGTCAAATTTGTGTTTTTTGACTTTATGTTGGCTGTAAACATTGAGAATTGATATCGTAGGAATTTTGTGAGACTGTGGAAGAATTTTAATAAAGGCGTGTTCTATGTAGACCCCGTCAAATTTGGCGTGTGTTACTGCATAGCCTCCTCGATAAACTTGAGGAGGCTATGGTTACTGTGAGGCGTCGTTGTGTCAGGAATGCCGTGTACGACCCTGCAGCGGAGCGATGCGACTGGTGAGTATCATATCCCGGTAGTTTCACTGCACAGTGAACTTCTTGTAATGCTATTACCGCCGGTGGGGTTGGGCTATTGGCTACATAGTGTTGGAAATTAGCTTTTTTCTATTTGTACCCCCGGCAGTTCCATTGGCAGATAATTAAATCTTTGCTTTTATTTGTTTTGGACATTATTCAGTGTTGGAATGAGGGGGATGATCGTAGCAATCATGTTTTTGAGTTCGTCAATTCTGCTCTCAATATTGGTCATGCCAGTCTCGAGGTGCGTAATGCGCGTCTCTAGGGCAAGAAATCTCTGACCAGTCTTGGTTTCAAGAGCTGTGATTCTGTCGTTCAGATCCATGTAGGCGTCTGCGCCTAAGAGGATTTCGGCCTCGTCGGAGATCCTGCGCTTGGCGGGCCGAGGTCCTGCCGTATTTCGAGAGGGGAGGCGCCACCACCGGGCTCGCCTGCGTATTGTTAGAAACTTCCATGTCCGCTGATGCATTGGACGTACTAGAGATAGGGAAGTTAAGCGATTGGATTTGACCTTCGATCTGGGCTATTTTGGCTTTTAACATTGCGTTTTCATGAGCTAGTGAGAAAAACTGATTGATGTTTGTCAGGTTGGGAGGGAAGGTGGGAAGTGAGGAGCCGCGAGAAGCTACCCCATCCCAGCTCACCTGGCTTTGCGCTGATCCTGATGGTGAGGTCGATGGTGTTGATAGCGCCGGCCAGTGTTCTTTCCCTTTAAAAGGTGGTGGCGGCTCCTTGCCTGATTGCTTGGTATCGGATTTCTTCTTCTTTGGAGGAGGAGGGGTCCTCTTGGGCTTGTAGTACTGTGGACACTGCGCCGAGCCCGTGGCATGGTCTCCCGCACAGACCACACATTTAGTGGTTGCAGGTATGGTTCGCGTCGGGACTAACCTACCCGCACTTCTCAAAAGTTGGAACGCACACGACCGGGCACACATCCGGCCGATGTCAGATTTGCTTGCACTTGACACAGGCTTCCACCTTCTGTCAAAAAGGGGTGCAGTGGAGCCAGCAGTGGACGTATTGGACGTAGAACGGCACCTTCTTCTTGAGGAAAGTCACCGATATTTTTTCGGTCTTACCCATTCGGCGGGCGTAGAGCACCGGGGTTCCGGGTTAGCTTGTCGAAGATGGGGCAAGATTTCGGCTTCCTTATTAATGTCGACGGGTAAAGCAAAAATTCCTTTACGCGAGTCTTGCGGAGAGGTGGGGTGCACCACCAATTCGTGGGTCTTGCCAGCTATGGTGCGGGTTTTGACGCGAAGGTAGGTGTCAGTACGGTCCATTCTGGTAGAAGTGATCAATAAAGTGTTATTTAGGGTATTTACCCGAGCACTGTCGGTGTCTTCTGCAAGTTGGGCAGCCTCTTGTGTCATACTCTTGAGGTAGATCGGATGGCATTTCGAGCAATCTAGGCCGCCGCGTATCCGTACCACGGCGGTTTAGGAGTCATCCGGTGGCAGTGGCTGCCTGGGCCACGCCATCTTCCAGGTCGTCTCGGCTGCGATGATAGTGCGATTGCATTGGAGGGCTTGCTGGCACGGAATATATGTTGTCCACGCCAGCGCGCCATGTCCTACGCCGTGAGCTCTTCTCCTTCAACTTCAATTCCAGCTGCTATACATGGCTTGCACTGACGTCACTTCCGCCAACGCTGGGTTAGGTTTCCGCCATATCGGAGCACCCGGAGCACCACCATATGGCCAAGTTGGTTCTTTATTCTGTGATATGGCACCACGCTGTTAATCGTATGCGAATGGCACTGTTTTGCAATGGCTATTTGCGCAGTTGTTGGGTGTTGCAACCGCAGTAAAAGCAGCTCGAGGAAGGAGTCGGCCAACACGAACCTTTTTCGGCTTCCTAAGGTTGTGGAATGGCAAGACGAACGAACGAAAACACTTAGCTCGAAGCGGCGCAGCCTGTGGCTTGCGCGTATCAAGCGTGCTGATCTCAAGGGCGATCTCCCAAACATTCGAGTGTGCGGCGCCCACTTCGTAACAGGTAAGCCTGCGCAATATTACATAAGGCTCACTTAATGCTGCGTTAGAATCACATTTGCATTTGTAGGGAGACCGTCCAAGCTCTGTGAAGAAACGAACACGGACTGGGCGGGACTGGGCGCCAATGCTTTTGCTAGGCTACAAAGCAAATAATCAAGGTACTGCGCGCTACGAGCGTGCTGCAAGGCGACGGTTTAAACGTACTCCCGAGGTCGACGCGGTGACCGCTGCATCGGCAAGATCTTTTGGAGTCGGCGCAACGCCACCCGAAAACCGCTACGACGGCGGTGACGACGACCGCACATACTCAGACAGCTCGTTGAAGACTGTTGAAATCAAAACATACATGATGTAAACAATGCAGAAATATCGATCCAAATAAAGCATGGAAAGTACGCACATCATTCTCCAAGCCACAAAACACTCGCGCAAGCTCCATATCCTGTTTGAAAATTTTCAGACCCTAGCACATAAACTCCGCTTTTGCGTGATTCTTAAATGGACAGTATCAGTTCGTTTCTTCTCTGCACCAAGCTCCAATCTTCCGTGTCTCCTGCACGCACCACTGACTAACCAGGGAATGCCTCTGAATGTTATAAACAAAATGCGGCATGGAAAACGGGGACTGCAGCCTACATCTCCTAGTAGGAGCACCTTTTCTCCTTGCAGCCGCTTCGCCGACAGTGTTTTCACCCAACCGCTTGTGAAGTAGTTGTGGGATTCAAGCGATTTATAAGCCTTCATTTACTGCAGTGTCGCGAAGCTTCAAGAGAAAACTAAGTACTTTACAATGTCTCCGTGCGAGACCTCGGGGTCCATCGTCCATCGTCGTATCCGCACCCGGTCGCAACGTGCACGGGTCCACATCGTCGCACAGTTTCACTTTTTCTTGATATCGTGCACGCGCCGACCCGATCAGTCCTGCGTAATATGCCTCGTTAAACGCAGGCCTACTGTAAACGGGTGGCATTTCTCGTGAGGAGCGGTGAAATCCGCTTAGAAAACACAGTGTGACTGCAACATAAGCGCACGCGATCAGATGCGAAGGCGGCGCGCGCGGTGCTCCGGCATGGCGCGGACGCAACGGCGCGGGTGGATGTGACGTCACGTGCAAGCCATGTATTGCCGCCTTGGCGCCGAACGCTGCCACCGACCTGGCCGAGCGGCCGACGAGTCTTAAGCTTGGCGACGCAGAAAGTGGTGAATAAAACAATTTCAATACTTGCGAATTGTCGGATGTCTTGCTCAGCGGGTGTCGATCACCCTTTGGAATGTTCATGCCAAAAATGGAAGGTCCAGCGCCACATAAACCAGGATAAATTGAAACATATGCAGAGCTCCAGAGCGACGCGTCCGCTCCATGCGGACGCCGAGCAGCGTTTGTACCGCTCCGCGTTGTACAGCAGGTGCGGAAGGTCGAGCTACACACTGCGTCAAATATGAAATGCGCAGGCGTCACACGAAAGCAATTTTGATTATTTCATTCGCACATTGTTTCCTGCTAAGGGTCCAGTGCACAGTTGAATAAAAGCCTTACTCTCTGCATCAAAACCTCGCAGGTATGCTCTTAGCTCGCGAGTCCGTGACGCATTCTGAAAGTTACATTGAAAAACATCATCCAGGAAAGTAGTCCGAGAACGGCGTTTGCTTTACACAACACAAAGGCATAAGACGTGACACTTTGGCTCCAATGAAAGTGGACGTTCTGTCGTGTGTACATGCTTTAAACAGGATAATGTTGTAACCTATGAAAACTGTCCGGCCATCTTTAAACCGTATAATAAGGCCACGTTGGCGTCGGCTACACCTTTTCACAGAGGACTGCTGCATACTAAATCTGAAAGAAGAAGGAGCAGGAAGACAACATATCTGGCATACCTCGAGAGACGCGTGGTACAAGCGTGACGCCATGACAGGCGCGAACGACGTAACTCGTGTAGCCGGGCATTGCACGACGTTGCTGCCCCTAATCATGCATCGGGTGAGCAGGGTGAATGAGGGTCGCTCGAATGAAGGGCTACAAACAAACAATGGACATGATCCGCCATGGATAATAAGAATAAGAGTGGCGCTGGCTAACACTCCCCAAGTCAGACTTTACACATCGACGAGCACTCATGAATGAGGATCTGGTTATAGCTACCGTTGTAACTCACTTGGTGGAGCAACGCATGCGTGATGCGGAGGTTGTCGGTTCGACTCCCTCCAGCAGCAATCTGTTTGCTTCATCCATTTACATCTCATTTCACCGTGCCAATATGGCGCTTCAATTAAAACCGCAGATAATTCCCATTGTGCATCGCTTGCCTTCGTGAACTGTTCGCTTCGTATGACCTTAAATCGATCAACAGCGCAAGAGACCGGACAGACAGAAGGGAAACTGTCTGTGCTGTCCTCTTCCGCTGTCAGTTGTTTTAACTTCGTGATGTACGAAGCAGACAAAGATGGCATTCTGTAGTGGCTTCATCTAGTTGTGACTAAGAAATATCAGATCCTTCTGTTCGCCTTCTTCTAATTAAAACAAACAAGGCAACTGGTCCACTTGACATACGTGGAAAGTACTTCAGGTAGTCAATGCTTGTTAATTCAGCAAGCGAACGGCCGATAAAACAACTGTCCTTACTTCGTAGAACCGTCTACTAATTTTCTAACTCAATCAATGGTTAGCGTTTACGGCGAAACTGCGACATTTTTTTTTCGACCATCGCAAGAAAAATTTGAAAAATTGACTTATGTTTGTTGAAGTTAAAAACTCATTCTGCATGATTATTTTTCTTGCCAAAATCTTTCTAGCATTTTAGCGAAAATGTATTGTTCTTGCCAAGTTGAGGTAGAAGGCACCAGTCAACATTTTTCTTTCAAGAGCATGTTGTGTTAGGCAGATATTCAGATGGTGCGTATGCAAAACAATGAAGTGGTGTGCCTGGAAAATTAAACAATTTTTTTCAAATATTTGAATACTTAGAGCGCTTTTAGAACCAGCAAAATAGAATAAAATTGCAAAGCTTGAACTTTTTCTCGAAACAGAGTAATATCTAGCCGGCACAAATTATACAATGGTAGCCCGGTTGACATAGCATAGGCGAAAAATATTTAAAGCTTCGAAGTTTTAGCAGATCACCTGAAAAAAAGCTGTCAGCCCTTGCACTGGGGTGGAGATTGAAGACCAACGAAGCTGTACTATGGTGGGAATAATGTGTTTCCAATTATGACTGTTAAGATGTGATGGTGTAATTGGTTATTTGAACTATTAAAGAATGAGAAATATATATGATCCGGTGGTTTTTATTTATTTAGGGACCACAGGGACCATGGCCTTATGGCCGCTACGGTACACCGCCATTGGGTGTACGGGAAAGGTTGCCACGCTCTTTGTAAACATGTCGCCAACGCCACGCGCGTTCGGTGCAAACGCGGGAAAAACCAACACCACCTAGTCTATAGCTGGTGTTGGTCTATAGGGTTCTCCGATGCCCTCCTCGCCTACCACTCCCCTTCCACTGGGAAGTCACGTTTGCTCTCCGCCGTGCGTTCGCTCCCCGTGAAAGCGTGCGTCCCTCGCCGTCGCCTGCTTTCACTCGCACATACTGCAAAGGGCCAATGAGAGTTTTTATTGCGATAGCAATTATATGGACACTCCAAAGCAGATTTCTGCCGTCGGCGTCGCCGTCATCGTCGCGGTGAGGTTCCATATGACGTCAATGGAGATGAAATCGTCACCGCGCGCCGAACGCTGTAAGTGCGAGTGAAAGGGCCCGAGGGACGCTCGCTTTCACGGGGAGTGAACCCACGGCGGAGAACGAACGCACGTTCTGCGTCGTGCTCCCTTATGGGCTGCAGAAGTAGGCGTCTCTTTCCTCCTTTACAATCACCATATATGTAGAGCGAATGCGCCTTCTCCCGACGCGCGAAAGGCCGGGGGGGGGGGGGGGGGGGGGGGGGGGTTGGGGCGGGGATGGGAGGCGACGTTTCACTGCGGCACCAAGTGCCTATTTATATAAAAAGTTGTCGCAGTTTCACCTGAAAGGTGAAGCATCAATTGCGATAGCAAACTTGTAGAGAGCTATATGGAGTAATGATATTAGCTTTATCAGCTGTATAAGCTTGGACATGCAGCAGCATCGGCAACACGCAGAACTGTTGTCGACGCCATCCGCGTTTTGCCCGCGTTCGCTCAATATGCGTGCGGCGTTGGTGACTGTTGCCGGAGCCTCTGATATAAATAGGCACTGCGTGCCGCAGCTAAACGTCGCCTCCCTTCCCTCCCCCTCCCCCACGGCCTCTCGCTCGTCAGAAGAAGGCGCGTTTGCTCTACATACATGGTGATTGTGAATGAGAACAGAGACGCCTACTTCTGCAGCCCTTAAGCGAGCACGGCGCAGAACGCGCGTTTGTTCTCCGCCGTGCGTTCACTCACCGTGAAAGACGCGCCACTCGCGCCCTTTCACTCGCACATACAGCGTTCGGCGCGCGGCGACGATTTCTCCAAATGACGTCATACAGAACCTCACGGCGACGGCGACGCCGACGGCAGAAATCTGCTTTTGAGTGTCCATATAATTGCTATCGCAATAAAAAACCTTGTGAGGCGAGAAGGTGGTAAAGACTTCCGACGCTGCTCGACGAGTGTCCCGTTCTGATGTCGTCGAAAACCTCCGAGCCGCCCCCAGAGGCAACAGTCACCAACGCCGCACGCGTTTTGTGCGAACGCAGGCAAAACGCCGACGGCGTCGACAACAGTTCTGCGTGTTGCCGGTGCTGCGGCATGTCCAAGTTTATACAGCTGATAAAGCTACTATCATTACTTCGTATAGCTCTCTACAAATTTGCTATCGCAATTGATGCTTCGCCTTTCGGGTGAAACTGCGACAACTTTTTTATTGGGATGGCAATTATATATGGACACTCGAAAGCGGATCTCTGCCGTCGTCGTCGCCATCGCCGTCGCCGTGAGGTTCCGTATGACGTCAACGGCGATGAAATCGTCGCCGCGCTCCGGACGCTGTATGTGCGAGTGAAAGGGCGCGAGGTTCGCGCGCTTTCACGGGGAGCGAACGCACGTTGGAGAGCAAACGCGCGTTCTGGGCCGTGCTCCCTGAAGGGCTGTAGAATTAAGCGCCTCTTTCCTCCTTTCCATAGAGAGCAAACGCGACTTTTTCCGTCACGCGAAAGGCCGTGGGGTGACGGGAGGGAGTGAGGGATGGAGGGGAGGCGACGTTTAGCTGCGGCACCAAATGCGTATTTATATAAAAAATTTCACAGTTTCGCCCTAAGGGCGAAGCAATGAATGCGATAGCAACACAGCAATGTCATACGAAGTAATGTGAGCGGCTTTGGTAGCAACAACACGCAGAACTGTTGTCGACGCCATCGGCGTTTTGCCCGCGTTAGCTCAAAATGCGTGCGGCGTTGGTGACTGTTGCTGGAGCCTCTCATATAAATAGGCACTTGGTGCCGCAGCTAAACGTCGCGTCCCTTCCTTCCCCCTCCCCCACGGCCTCTCGCGCGTCTGAAGAAGGCGCGTTTGCTCTACATATATGGTGATTGTAAAGGAGAAACGAGACGCCTAATTCTGCAGCCCTTAAGCGAGCAAGGCGCAGAACGCGCGTTTGTTCTCCGCCATGCGTTCACTCCCCGTGAAAGACGCGCCCCTCGCGCCCTTTCACTCGCACATACAGCGTTCGGCGCTTGGCGCTGAGCCGTGCTCCCTCAAGGGCTGCAGAAGATAGCGCCAACCTTTCCCTTTCCCTCAAGAACCACTTACGGCGACGATTTCATCTCCAAATGACGTCATACGGAACCTCACGGCGACGGCGACGGCGACGGCGACGGCGACGCCGACGGCGACGGCGACGCCGACGGCAGAAATCTGCTTTTGAGTGTCCATATAATTGCTATCGCAATAAAAACGTTGCGAGGCGAGAAGTTGGGTAAGATTTCCGACGCCGCTCGACGCAACGTTGATAGATACGTTGGCTCGACGAGCGTCCCATTCTGATCTCGCCGAAAACCTCCGAGCCGCCCCCAGAGGCACCGGCAACAGTCACCAACACCGCGCGCGTTCGGTGCGAACGCGGGCAAAACACCGACGGCGTCGACAACAGTTCTGCGCGGTGCTGGTGCTGCTGCATGTCCAAGTTTATACAGCTGATAAAACCACTATCCTTACTCCGTATAGCTCTCTACTAATTTGCTATCGCAACTAATTCTTCGCCTTTCGGGCGAAACTGCGACATTTTTTGTCTATTTTTTTTCTATTGCCGGACGCGACCATCCAAGAGTGAGCCCTTAACAGCTTCACTGTAAAAAAGAACAGTAAAGGTTTTTTTTGTTTTTTTTTTTTTGCAAGAAGGCTACGTGTTCAAGGTCGAAAAAGTTGCTTTGGTGTTCTGCCTATAAATATCTGATACCACAATACACAACCTTACGTACCTGCTGTACTTGTTAGACGTTGCAAAAAGGTATTATATTCTAAACGTGTCAAGTATTTTTTTGAAATCTTCGTGCGTGGATCGCGCAGACAGCATATATTTATATGAAGCCTTGCCGTCAAGCAAGGAGAGATTGTTAATAAAATGAGCCCAAGGAATTATTAAACAAACTCTGACTAGATTTCTGTATAAATGCGAAGACAAGCGACGTCAAGCACCGCAGCCTCAACTGATATTATTATTTTCTTTCCATGAATGCGAAAAGTGGACGTCAACGATATCGGAGTAGATCAGCTTGGACAGGGTACATATGAATTTAATAGCCGATCATGTTCAAGCTGTCGAATAGCGGCAACACGCAACACCAGAAGACTGTTCCCACCCGTGTAGCCTTTCTGTTGTATAGATGTAAAGGTGTTTTCTACTTGCATCGCCTTACGACAATCTTTGGGTTCCCGGGAGCCGGGCCCAGTGTCCTGCTCCCTATATGTCGCACTGGATTGCACTGCGACATAGCTTTAAAGTGCTTTCCATGAACGATATCGGTGCCCTTTCTGGATTTATTGCATATTATTAAAATGAGAATATTTCTATTTAAAAACTGCATGAAACGTACCTTTACAATCTGAAGGATTCCCTGACGAAATTAACATGCCATGCTATTCCATGTTAAATGGCTGTATGGTTCACGTGGGACACACCAAGCATAAGCTGCATTGCGTTAGAGCGTGTGTCTCGCGTGTTTCTCACGTTTAAAAAATATTTTCTTGCGTTTAAAAAATACTTTTTTTTAATTCCTCACAAGTATAGTAGACATGTTGAGCTATAAACCATGAATAACATATATTTTTGGCTGGACACCGAAGCCTCTTTTTTTTACCTTGAAGTTTTGGCTTTTTGAAAGAATTTTGAAATTTAGAACTTTTTTCCAGGCGATCGGCAGAACCTTTGAAGTTTCAAATATTCTCTTCCATATTTAATTCGTGTCTTCTGCATTTTCTTGCGTTCCGAAAAAAAATTCTAACTTTGCAATTTTACTCGCTTTCGCCGGTGCCAAAAGCGCTCGAAGAATTCATGATATTTGAAAAATTGGTTATGAACAGCGAAGCTGTTTAAGCCAGCCGTAATTTGTGGTTCGTATCGAGAAACTATCATCATCTGCAATGAAGAAAAAAAACTTTAAGAAGATGGTGTAATTTTTTTCACATGGTATTTATTGCAATGAATGAAATGTTGTATGTACAGAAACTATTTACAATAATATGAGCACTAGGTAGACGTAAGTAATCATACGTCAACGAGCAGTCCATATAAAGAAAGCGTCACACACAGCAACACCATCCATCAGAACAAAAACTTGGAAGGTGAACTTAATAAAAAGTGGATACCACGCTTGCAGTTCGAACATGCACTTATACGAACCATATGATTGCGTTCGAGCTTCGTCGTCTTCGTCCACAGCTGGCGCGTTCGCACGCGCTCGTGCCAATGCTCTGCGAGGTGAAGAGGAGGTTTTGCGTGCTATGCTCGGGAGAGAGATAACCGAAATGAGAGTGAGAGAGAGAGAATAAACTTTATTAAAATATATTGGAGACCAGTTGTGCCTCGAAGGTGGAGCCCTTAGTCCGGGGCCCCATAGGTAGCAGCCACCGCCTCGGCACGGTCGACCAGCCATTGCTGGCCAGTCGCGGTCGCGTCGGTCAGCCGCTCCTCCCAGGAGGTGAGGGTGGGATTTGGAAAGGGATGGACGTTGTGAATGTCTTGGCAAAGCCAGACCATATGCAGTAGGGTGGGGCGGTCACCGCAGTGTGGGCATTGAGCTGGACCACGGGAGGGGTAGAGGTAGGAATAGAAAAGGGGCGTCGGGAAAGTATTCGTGTGTAGTTGTCGCCAACAGACAGCCTGTCGGCGAGTTTGGGAAGGATGAGGTGGGGGGTAGTGTTGCCGAGTTAGTCGTATCTCAGCAAGTTGGGATGCGTACGAGAAATGTTGCGGTCGGATGATGGCAGAGCGATCCCCAGCGGCTCGGTATGAGAGTTCTCGGGCCAGCGCATGAGCGCGCTCATTACCGGGGATCGCTGCGTGCCCAGGCACCCAGACCAACCGAAAAGTATGCGAGGTGGATGATAGGAAGGACTCGAGTATGGACGTGGCGGTAGGATGCAAAGTGTTGAAAAGAAAACGCCGACAAGCTGCCTGGGAGTCTGTGAGAATATGATTGGGGGTAAAAGGAGGGAGAGAAGAGGTGGAAAGGATTGCCCTAGCAATCGCCCGTTCTTCCAGGAGGGAGACATCGGTTAATGTACGTTCCGAGGCTGCGAATACGGTCATGAGATCAGAGTCCACTACTACCGTGACTCCCCCGCGTTCATCCGCTGGGCTGGCGTCTGGGAAGAGCACACAAACAACGCTGCAGCGCACGGGATATTCGCACCGCAAGTAACGCGACCGATGATCCCGGCGGGCAGTATGGCGAGTAGGGTGCATATGGCGGGGAATAGGAGATACCGTGAGCTTGGCACGCGCTGCTGGGGAGAGGCCAGTGAGAGAGAGAGAAACGCATTCACGGAGCGGGTCTGCTGGAACGTGGTGTCGGTGTTGCAAGCTGCGCTATGCAACGCGCAGTGACGGCGTAAGTCCGAGAGAGAGAGAGAAAGAGACACGCATTCACGGAGCGGGTCTGCTGGAACGCGTTGTCGGCATTGGAACGCGGTGTCGGTGTTGCAAGCTGCGCTATTCAAAGCGCAGTGACAGCGTAAGTCCGAGAAAGAGAGAGAGGCACGCATTCACGGAGCGGGTCTGCTGGAATGCGTTGTCGGCATTGGAACGGGGTGTCGGTGTTGCAAGCTGCGCTATGCAACGCGCAGTGACGGCGTAAGTCCGAGAGAGAGAGAGAGAGAGAGGCACGCATTCACGGACCGGGTCTGCTGGAATGCGTTGTCGGCATTGGAACGCGGTGTCGGTGTTGCAAGCTGCGCTATTCAAAGCGCAGTGACAGCGTAAGTACGAGAAAGAGAGAGAGGCACGCATTCACGGACCGGGTCTGCTGGAATGCGTTGTCGGCATTGGAACGCAGTGTCGGTGTTGCAAGCTGCGCTATGCAACGCGCAGTGACGGCGTAAGTCCGAGAAAGAGAGAGAGGCACGCATTCACGGACCGGGTCTGTTGGCGCTGAGCCGTGCTCCCTCAAGGGCTGCAGAAGATAGCGCCAACCTTTCCCTTTCCCTCAAGAACCACTTATCATCATCATCTGCTGGAATGCGTTGTCGGCATTGGAACGCGGTGTCGGTGTTGCAAGCTGCGCTATGCAACGCGCAGTGACGGCGTAAGTCCGAGAAAGAGAGAGAGGCACGCATTCACGGAGCGGGTCTGCTGGAACGCGTTGTCGGCATTGGAACGGGGTGTCGGTGTTGCAAGCTGCGCTATGCAACGCGCAGTGACGGCGTAAGTCTGAGAAAGAGAGAGAGGCACGCATTCACGGAGCGGGTCTGCTGGAACACGTTGTCGGCATTGGAACGCGGTGTCGGTGTTGCAAGCTGCGCTATGCAACGCGCAGTGACGGCGTAAGTTCGAGAAAGAGAGAGAGGCACGCATTCACGGAGCGGGTCTGCTGGAATGCGTTGTCGGCATTGGAACGCGGTGTCGGTGTTGCAAGCTGCGCTATGCAACGCGCAGTGACGGCGTAAGTCCGAGAAAGAGAGAGAGGCACGCATTCACGGAGCGGGTCTGCTGGAACGTGTTGTCGGCGTTGCAACGCGGTGTGGGCATCGCAACGCGATGTCGGCATTGGAACGTGGTGTCGGTGTTGCAAGCTGCGCTATGCAACGCGCAGTGACGGCGTAAATCCGAGAGAGAGATAAAGAGACACGCATTCACGGAGCGGGTCTGCTGGAACGCGTTGTCGGCATTGGAACGCGGTGTCGGTGTTGCAAGCTGCGCTATGCAACGCGCAGTGACGGCGTAACTCCGAGAAAGAGACAGGCACGCATTCACGGAGCGGGTCTGCTGGAACGCGTTGTCGGCATTGGAACGCGGTGTCGGTGTTGCAAGCTGCGCTATGCAACGCGCAGTGACGGCTTAAGTCCGAGAAAGAGAGAGAGGCACGCATTCACGGAGCGGGTCTGCTGGAAACGTTTGTCGGCATTGCAACACGGTGGAACGCGGTGTCGGCATTTCGGCCAGCTTCGCTGTGTCTTCAGCTTTGCGCGGTTTAGTGCAAGCTTCCGGCTTTTTAACACGAAAGTGTTTTATGCCGGGGTCCACCAAGACTTCACTGACGTATTTCCGTTACGGAAATACGTCAGCTTACAATGTACACGAACATAATACAAAGAAAGAAACCAGAAGAAAAAGTGCCACAAACATGCAAAATTTGGAAATCGAACCCACGACCTCTCGGTCCGCGATGATAGATCGCCGAGCGTTTAACCCATTGCGCCACAAACGCATTTGCAGAGAGCTACACAGACGCGCCTTATATATCTAACACTCCTCCGTGTACCCGCGCTCTTGCTCGGGGCGGTGCCGCCGCCTACGAGCAGAAAAGAGAAGTACTGCATTATGACACTAACGCGCACCGACAGTGAACGCTTCGGTGGTCTCAGCACTACGACGCCTCGATGCCAGCATTCGAAGGGACGCTGGCATCAAGAAGCACTACCAACGCCACCTAGGTGGCGTTCACCGTACTCAGCACAGCGGAGCGTGGCCTCCGCAATTAGCTCTGAAAATGTTTCTGAAGTTGATCGCGGAGGCTGCAATTACGACGCGCTGTACGCGCTGATTTGACTCGGTGACGATTCAGTTACGTGCTTTGTCTTGCGCGTTGTATTAGTGTGTCAGTTACGTGCTTCGTCTTTCGCGTTGTGCTAGCGTGTGCAGCGTAGTGCAGCTTCCATATGCACGACGGTTGCTCATGGTCATCGACGTTGGTAGTCGTGATGGAGGAGACGTGCCACCAGGCGTCAGCGTGGGTGCATCAACGCCTAAGGGCGCTTTAGCCACAAAACACCAATAGACATTATATATCAATGTGCAATAAACATTACACTACTTCTGTGAAGACACGTTTCACTTTCGTGTTTATACCGATTCCTATATAAGAGGGATCAACCACATTTTTTTTCACCGCCACAACACTTCGTTGTCTTGCAACACACACCGCTTCAACAGCTGAATCGTACAATATACCTTTGAAACGAAATGTCGATTTATGTCTTCTAGCTCACCTGGGAAGGGAAAAATACTCTTTAAAATGCTAAAAAATTTTGGCAAAAATAATTTACGTGCAGATTCAGTTTTTAATTTCAAGAAACATCTCCGGGAATTTATTCAGCTATATTTGTGATGTGATGTTCGATAAAACTCGGGTTGATTTGGCGTGGAATGATCCATTAAACAGCAATGAGTGTCGTGATATACGTAAATGTGCTAAAAATTCAAGCGAACCAGTTTGCGTTTCTAGAAGTGCTTGAATACGCTGTATGCATGTATTTTTCTCAATGAGTGCGTAGCAGGTGCATCGGTTGTTCTCGACATCCATGACATATTGCCGTTCATAGTATTCCCAGATAGTTGTGCTTCCTCTTCACGCGATCCGATGGTGTGCAGCTCTCACCAGTAAACTCCATTGTCAGCAGCGTATTGGGATACTGACTGGTATTATCAGCCGATGTTGATGTTTATGAGATTTCATTATCTTCATCTTGAACAATGCACGAAAGGGTCAAGGCAGCTCCGAGGATTCGACCCCACTGGGGCCATTATTCTCAGTGTCGCGTGTATTTGAGTGTGCCCGAAGCCGATGCTCGTTAAGGCTTCACACAGAACGAGAGAGTGAGTTGCTAGAAGAAAACTTAAAGTGCAATGAATGCGTTTTATTGTGCGCGACTTCGATGCGATCACACTGTTATAACCCATCTTCGTGGTGCACGTGAGCCGAAGCTCCAGCAAGTCAAGAGTGCGCAGCATGAAACATCCGCCGCCAGATAGCTGGACGAGTCCTAGCGGCAGTGGTATACCATGGCAATGCAATGACCCTGTATTTAGCTCGATAGCCTTCGTGAAGGCACTGTACGATCACGCGTGTGATTGCAGCACCGTGTATTTGGCACCGCCTGCCAAAGAGGAACAACGAATTGTTGCACCCATCCAGCAGGGATCGAGGACCTTGGGTGAGGCCAGAGGTCACTAGGCAACATTTCGCGAGCTGTACGGTACTTGAACCCCGCGCCCCCCTTGCCGCTATCGGCTCGAGCCGCAAGGTGGCAGGAGGCACGAATTGCCGGCCACAAAAACAGATGGGCGTGAGCGCCCCGTTGGTCCACTCGGTGGTGGACTATATTTAGAGTTTTACGATCCCGCTGCTGAACCACGGTTCTCGGACGTCAGATAAACGAAAAGCGTCGAGACCACGCGAGTGAAGTGGGCACCGGGGAAGCCGCTTTCCTGACCGCTTTGCCTAGCGCATGCTCTGTTTGCTCTAAGCGAAGTCGCTGCATTTTCCGAAAGTATGCCGTACGGTGGCTTTGCCTCAACGTCCCTATACGAGACTCGTATCATTGGTGATGCCATCCTTTGCAGGAGTATGGTGCTTTGGTAGTTTTTCCACACTTGGCGCTAATTACGAACGTACCGTTCATTTTACCTACTTTACGACTAGTTATCACTTTTCGCCTAGTTGAGACCTACATTTTGTTATCGTTTGCTACTCCCTACAACTGTCTTAGGGCGCAAAAAAAAGCCGTCCTCTTCTTTCTTGTTTTTTTTTTTTGGAATTGAGAACACGAAACCCACATACACCATTGTGACACGTTTGTGACGTGGAAAGAGACACTGAGGTGGAGAATTTCACGGCCACGGGTTTGCAACGCGCCGCGTTGTAAATGTGCGGGAGGTCGAACCAACACCTCCTAGAAAGCTTTTCAAGCCTGCGCCCTGCAATATGACGTCAGTTCCGGCCGGCCGACACTTGCTGAAGCCGCATCGGCAGCGTCATGAATCTGCCACCGTCTTTCACGTTTTCCGCGCAGCGCGGGCCGGTTTGGTGGCACGGCGCTGTCACATTTGTCGTTTCCCGTTGTTGTTTTGCGGCAATTTTGTTTTCGTGTGTGATGTTCAAGTGATACCACAATGCCAAATAAGTGTTGTGTACCGGGGTGCACCGGCAACTACAAGACGGGAAAGAAGATACAAGTGTTTTCTTTCCCTAAAGACTGCGACACTCTCAAGAAGTGGTTACGCGCCATTCCTAGGAAGGATTTTGTTCCCACTTCGTGCACTAAGGTAAGCATTTGTGATTTTCCTGTTGTCAGCTCCTCGTTGCTTGTACAGGTAGAAGCTATATGAAAAAAAAAAAACACCGGAGTGTGTGGCCGCCGCGCCTCGCGAAGCGCTGCCGCCAAGAGCCGATAAGAATCTGCGATAAAAGCACGTTCGCAGCAAGCCATCGCGGCCGGCTGCTCTTTCCGCACATCCGCCTGGTGCCGTGCATTCTTGCCAGTTGTCGGTGGCAGCGCTTCGTGAAGCGCGGTGGACGCACGCTCCCGTGTTTCCTTTCATATTGCTTCTACATGTACTTGCACTACATCTACAAGTTATTTTAACAAGTGGCTTCTCGGACGTTCACGAAACGTTTGTTCGTTTGTGCAGGTGTGCGCGGATCATTTTGACGCTTCATGCATCGAGAGGACGGCATCGTACACGGATCCAAGGACAGGAAAAGTTATTGAAGTCGGATTGCCAGTACCGCGGTTGCGTCCTGGATCTGTGCCAACAGTATTTCCCGGCTGTCCATCCTACCTTTCAGTACCACACAACAGCACGAGAGAAACACCTGATGCCAAGAGGAGCCGACAAGAAGCTTCCCAACTCGCTCGTGCTGTCGAAGAATCACTGGCGTCATATGAAGTGGAGCAGGAGAGAGACCGTTTTTCGTCCCTCGAAGAACTAAAGGCTCGCCTGCAAGTGGTATCAGTGTCGGCGAAGTGGACTGTGATTCATAAAGAAGAGTGCTCGATGTTTTTGAACATTACCGACTATCGTGAACCTTGGTTGAATGCGTCATTGACCGTGTTTGAAAACCTTAAAGTCTTTGCCTGCTATCAAGGATCTCAAATTAAGAACCTTGGTAGCACTGTTGTACCGGACTCAGTTCAAAAAGTAAGTTCCTTGTTGGAAATTTTGAACAACCTGTGCATGCTGTCTGAGGGGCGCTGCAGTTCTCGCCACCTGTCTCTTGCAATACATTCCCTTCTAGACAAATTGGAAGGTAGCATTAATGAAGACAAGAAAGGGGTGGTAAACTTTATGAAGGAACAGCTACTACTGCTTTCTGCAGGACGTATTCAGTACAGCGCACAGGTAATGGTGTTAGCATGCATCTTGCACACAATATCACCTCATGCCTACAAGTTTCTGAGAAGAACAAGTACATTAACCATGCCCCATCCAAGTACTATTAGAAATGTATGCACATCTGTTCAAGTGCGCCCAGAAATTGATTCTTGTGATGCCACTTTCCTTCAGTATGTTTCCGAGAGATTCAAACATCTGCAGCCACATGAACACACTGTGACGCTGATGCTTGACGAAATTCATATCAAGCCTTGTTTTGATTACAAGGGTGGGAACATATGTGGTGCAGCAGTCAATTCCAACGAAGCGGCCACATCAGTGCACGTATTTATGATACAAAGTCTGCTGAGCGCATTCAAGGAGGTGGCACACATTCTTCCAGTAAAAACCTTACAGGGTGATGACCTTCATGCCATGCTGAAGAAGGTGATCTTGAGATTAGAAGAGATTGGATACAGGGTCATAGCCGTTGTCTGTGACAATAACTCACTAAACCGGAAGGCAATGAAGATGTTTCTGCCAAAGCCAAAGCTTAGCCCTGTTTATCCACATCCGGCAGACCCAGCTCGACCATTATTTTACGTGGTAGATGCTGTGCATCTCTTCAAATGCATAAGGAATAACTGGCTCAACCAGAAAAATGCTGGGACTTGCTTTTTCTACCCACGCTTTGACCTTTCGAACAATGATGTTCGTCCTGAATGCAAAATGACTGCCTCATTTAAGCATTTGAGAGATTTACATAAAGAGGAGTCATCGCTGCTGCTAAAGTCTGGGTATGGCTTGACATCAAAAGCTCTTAATCCGAGCAACTTGGAACGACAAAACGTCAAACTGGTACTGCAGGTTTTTAATCCGCACGTAGCCGAAGCCCTGGCAGCTCGCAGTGGTAAAGCTGAATTTCAACATGCGGCAGCAACAGCTGATTTCATGAAAGTAATTATTCGCTGGTGGAGTATTGTCAATGTAAAGACACCAAGTAAAGGCTTCCATCACCGTAATGTTTACGAAGAGCCCATGTCACACCATACAGGTGACCCAAAAGTAGCTTTTCTGAGTGCTTTTATTACATGGCTCGACGCGTGGGAATTTTATATGCACGATACCGGGGTACTTACCCAGGAGACACTGAGTGCCCTGAGGCTCTCTGCTCAATCCTTTTTGGAATTGGCAAAGTACTGCATTAATGAGCTTCACTTCAAGTACATCCTACTAGGGAAAGTCCAGACGGATTCCCTCGAGAGTCGTTTCGGACAGTACAGGCAGATGGCTGGTGGGCAGTACCACATATCTGTTCGGCAGCTTTGTGAAACAGAGGGCAGGATTCGCCTTCAAAATGTTCTTCCAAACATGAGCAGTGATGACCTCAGAGGCATAGAAGAGATAAACAGTGTCAGAGATGCGGCAACATCTTTTAATGTTCATGTTAGCGAGGCTGACCTTGATGAGCTCAGAGCACAAATGCCAGTTATTGGTTATGTTGGCGGGTATTGTGCACATGCTGCAATGAAAGTTCTCAAGTGCGAAAGCTGCCGAGGGCACTTGGTCGTTACTGGAAATGAGACCGAAACGGAAGAGGACATCCATTCCTTAATCACACAACTGGACCGAGGTGGCCTCAAATTTCCCTCTGCCCTTGTGATCACAATAGTCATGCACACGGAGGTTGTCGTTACAAAGCTTATGGCACAAAGTACCTCCACACAGTTTCTCCATGGGCCGAACCAAAGGAATGTTGTTCGGCAACTGACACTGGACTCTCTGCCAAAGCTTGAGGACATAGATGCATGTGAAAATGGGCACACCTACGAGCTCCTTGTCACATTGGTTGCAAACTGTGCAGCAAACATAATGCTTAACAACTTGAGCAAGCAAAGGAACGATCTTCTACGCATTGGGAAAGGACAGAATTCAAAAAACAGAAAAGCCCAAATCTTTCAAGCAAAGTAATCTTCCACACGTCGTGTTCTGAATTTATTCGTGTCAAATTGCACTGGGTGTATTTTATTTTGCAGTCCGGACGTGATTTCTTTTCGCACACTTCTGCCTGTTGTAGTGCAATGAGCCTTGTTTTCTGTTTATGCATCTTTTCTAGCCCTCAGTTTAAATGGCAGTACATAGCTTTTAAATCTGTTTTTACGTGTTCTTGGCATTTCAATGTGCTGTGCTCTTTTTCTCATTGAACTGCCCGAGTGCCTGCTGTGGTAGTTGAATGACCCATTTTTGGTACCTTGCAGCTGTGTAAGATTTTCTTCAGCACTTTGTATGCAGATACAGTATTGTGTAATGTGATTTGTGTGTTGGGATTCCTTGGACATGCCTCTACCTGTAGCAGTACAATAAGTTTGTTTTGTTTGTGTCACTTGTTCATCCTACTGTAGTCCACAATTTAGTCACCAGTGTGTTTTATGTATTTTGATTTTTTGGCATGTCTTTAAATCTACAATGCAATGTGTTCTGTGTTATGCTATTGAAGTGAAGCCTCCTACTGTGATAAGTGAATAGTATATTTTCCTTGAACCTACAATTTAGATGGGAGTATGCTTTTGATGTTCTGTCTTTTGGGCATTCTTTTGGCGCTACAATGTGTTATGTTTTGTTTTCTCTCATTCAACTGAGACCCATACAACGCCTACTTAGACAAGGGAATAGAAAGAAATGAATCTCTTATTTGATGTACTGTGTGTGCATCTTATTGGTGCAATAACTTGTTTTCTCCGCCAGTCATTCATGCTTTTGTGCTGCGCAGTGTATATGGTAATATGTTGTGTCTGCTGTACTTTTGGCATATTTTCAGCATTACAGTGCATTATCTTTTGCTGTCTGTCATGTATTTGAGCCGCGAACAGTGTGCACGTGGATAAATATGTATACCTGTATACAGACGGCGTCCGGCTGTGATAAATAAATACATTATTAAATTCGTGATAGTTATTATTTGTCGTTACCCTGATCAATCGTGAGGACTTCGCGGTCGAGGAACCTCGTCTGAGGCAGAAGTTGCCGTGAATTGCGCGCGCGCGGCAAGCGCTCGCGGCTGGCGCGGCCGTCCAGCCACGGTCGGCCGGCGCGATGTGACGTCGACGACGTCACATCACGTGACGCGCAGGCCTGAAAAGCTGTCTAGGAGGTGCTGGTCGAACTGCACACTGCGTCACATATGAAATCAGGCGCTGGCATCGCACGAAAGCAACATTGATTATTTGATTCTCACAATGCTTACTGCTAAACGGGAAGTGCATAGTTAGATAAAAAAACTAACTCTGTGCATTAAGTTCTTGCAGTTATACTCCGAATTCACGAGTCCGCGACGCAGTCTGAAAGCTACATTGAAAAACATCATCCAGAAAACTAGTCCGAGGACGATGTTCGCTTTAGACAACAGGCAGGCATAAGATTTGAAACGATGGCTCCAATGAAAGCAGTCGCTGCTCTCTGAACCCGCACCTTGAGGCCGCGTTGGGACTGAACTGCTGAGGAAGAAAACATCTGGCAACCTGCTGCCGCACCTGTGTCAGGTGTTGCGTGAGGGGAGAGGGAATTGCTGTGACGCCACGTCACCCTCCCTCTCGGAAGCCCGCGCCTGGACCGTATCTCTCACTCACCCCCACTGCGCTTAGCTGATTGCTGCTGAGAACCCATTTTCAAGTGACATATTTTATAGCAGGCCATGCAGCGCCTTTGCATCACAAAAATTTAAAGAAACCAATATTGTTATTGAAAATCTGCTACACAGCACTTTTAGCCCCGAGAACTCGCCTATTCACTTAAGAAAAAAAATGATTTAGGTGCAAGAAAAACTGCTGAAGTGATCCTGTTGAGTAAAAATTCATAATAATGATCTTGCTCAAACCTTATTTAAAGAAAGTTCACGTGTAGCAAATATTGTTTCAGTCTGTCAAAAATGTTGGCCAGTCAAGCTTTACATCGAGGATCCAAATGAACTTTTAAGAATGCTTTGACATGACATTTGTGCACAAAATAACAGGTGTGTTTGTTGTCATGTACTGGCTCTGCATTTCATGTACTTCCCTACTTGACCTTTGCCATATACCACTTTCTTCAAGGCCATCAAAACTTGAATTTTGTACTTGCAGTTTAATACAAAAAATGTATTCTTTTAAGTGGCACAATAAACTTCAAGGCAAACTCAGGCTCTTTCAGTATAACCATATCGTTTCTCCTTGTTAAGGACAGAATTGATCAGTTCTTGTAGTTTCAAAAACATACTTCTGTAGGAAATGTAAATTTTCTTGTATTTATAAATGTACTTGGTGATTGCGCATATTTAGGTTATTGCTTTTGCATATTTAGGTATTGCTATTTAGGTATTGCTAATTTAGGTTATTGGACCCGCGATGTTCAGAGGCATAGACGGCCGTCGCTCGTGAAGTCTAACTTCGCTTCCGCCAACCGTTCTTGTGGGTTGAACGGCTCTTCTGGAAAGCGTAAGCTAGGAGGCCGCCTGGCGGTGGGTCACAGCAAGAGCAGTGGTTTGCCGGGGTATTGCCGCCTGCTGCTGGAAGTCGCAGTGCCTCATCTCCACCAGGCTGCTTGTCCAGCTGCCCGAGGAACCAGGGCCGGTGTCCACGCAGCGTGCGGTCGTTGTGGTAGTTGTGGCAGCCGGTTCTACCACAAAGGTAGAACCGGTTCTACTACGCTCCGGAGAGCTACCGCTTCGATGATGCGGCAGGTACGCCCAGTAACGCCTCGACAGGAAGAGCCGCAGGCTGCCCCGCCGTATAGGCGCCGGCTCAAAGGGTGTCACAACACGTAATGCTGGAACGCCTTAAGGCAGCTTCATTGTATACACTGCGCCATTGTAAAGGAAAGAACAGGAGACAGAGACACAGCACCCGTTAACTGGGCCGGCTGTTCTGTTATCTCTTTGCCGTCTTCCCCCTCTGTGCGCGCTCGCAGTCCGAGCGTGCGAGCCTCAGTCGGTCTTTCGCTTCATTACACTATTTATGCACGAGTATATCGTGTACTTTGTATTCTGGCATGGAATATATATATATATATATATATATATTTCTTTGAAAATGCAGTATCACAAGTCTTGCCTGTCTGTATTACATATTATACGAATCTGCAAATCGTAATAACCATTACTGTATACACGCTCAGAAGTACAGAATTTAATAGGTTGCATTTGTGCAGTGACGACAGGTTTGACCCTGAATTACTAACACTTATTGTGATCCACACGGATATAAATGTTGTGTATGCCCATCGAAGCTTCAAGTTCGGCTATCTGCCTTCCATGGAATGTATAAATAAAAGGGTGTAAACCCTTCTAACCCCCATGAATAAGGGTGTTAATGTTCACTAGCACCCTAACATCCTAATTTATTTTTACTGGACACCCTTCCTCTAGGGTTAGGGAGCCTGCATGCAACAGCACTTGCATGTAGGCTCCCTATCTAGGGTGCTATAATAGCGCCCCAAGTGTAGGGTGTATGCAGCAGTACCATTAGGGTGTCCGTCTGGCAACAGACTGATTTACACCCTTTAGGGCATTAAAATGTTTAGTGCTTGCCCGCTTCACAGATCGCTTTCAACATAAGCTCAGCGCGACTGTGCCAGCGTACGCTAGATCGCTCCGTGCCACCGCAGGAGTCCTTTAAAAACGCTTCAAAATGGTTCGAAACGGATACACAAGACGCTAAAGAGTGACAACGGTTTATGATGATCGGAACGTCATAAGCGCAGCTGGCGCCGCCATATCACATGCAGTGCTTTGCTTGCGTTATCAATGCACCTTGCTCCTCGGTCCGCACCAGTTTGCGTCGCCGCAGCGCTATCGCTTGTACTGGCCGGAGCAAGTGTCATAACCCTGATAATGACACCGGACGCCATGGAGATGAGCAAATTGCTCAACGCTTACGCATACTTAGATAACTCCCAGAAGAATTCGATCCTGTTGATTTTTTTAGATGCGAAGCAGCTTATGGTCGGCGCTATCTCACTCCCTCCCTCCATCCGCCGTGCGGCGTCCACACCCACACTGCGCATGCGCATCCTCCTCCTCTCCTTGTATGTATATGTATAGTATATGTACGCCAAGCTCCGGCTTCCGGAAGCCGGAACCGGAAGCCGGCTCTGCTTCCAGTTCCGCTTCCGGTTCCACTTCCGGTTCCGGAAGACAGCTTCCGGCTTCCTGAGAACGCTTCCGGAGTTTTGCCCGAATGATCCCCAGGAGCTTCGCCCACTCACTCATCATCATTCACTTCGTCCTCTCATTCTCCTCCCGCAACGCCGCGATGAGAGCCACGGACAGCGCCAGCGTCAACGCCAGTGTCAGCGCCGTGGACAGCGCCGCGGAGAAGAGGGTTCGAGCCGCTGCCACGAAACGGCAGCGGCGACAGGCCGATCTGAAAACTAATGGCAACTTGAGTCGACCCCATGGCTGCTTCGCATACTACTCAGGCTTCCCCTACGGGAAGACTGTGTAATTTTTTTGTTTTGTTTTTCTTTTATTTCTGTGAGGTTAAGCACACCACCACCTGATGAAGATGATCACGACGGCTACGACATCGAATGCGAACTGGGCTGTAATATCATTTATTAAAGTGAAAACTTTACTAACCTAGTCGAGCCGAGTTTCGCCGTCACCAGCAATTCGACCTTCATTAGACCGCGGCTGCGCCGTAGCCTTTGCACCGCATCACGTGACTCGCCACGCCGAGAGCTCCGCCGCCACCGCCGCCGGCTTGGCGCATGCGCTCTCCGCAGCTGGGTCAACGCCTGACCACCTGACTCGCAGCGCGCCAGGCAAAGAGGACGGGAGGCGTTCAACTCCGGCAGCGGCTACTCAAGGCGCAAGGGGCAGATCTTAAAAGCGATCTGCGACGTGGAAAAAATACGCGCCTGCGCGGGCGTCATCTTCAAAGCGATCTGCGATGTGGACAAAGTGCAACTAGTGCCCATATCTTAGTATGCGCTGTGCTTTCGACGTTTATTTCGCGTTGAAGCTAGAGACCGCACGAAGGTCATTTGGCCCACTGCTGCTGCCGCACCACCACAGAAGACTCCAGCGTTTTGACAGCGAGTTTCAGCGGTTATTGAGCATGTGTTCATGTTTACCTGTGTACGCGTGACACCATGCTTCACAATTTAGTTAGTAAGCGAATGTTTACAACTTTATACGGCCGACAAAACTACTATCCTTAGTTCATAAAGTTGTCCACTAAATCGATGCTTCGCCTTTCGGCGAAACTGCTACCTTTCTATTTATTTATTCATTTTACCAGCCGGACTAGATGCATTATAGGGGGCACTCCCCCTATAATGCATCTAGTCCGGCTGGTAAAATGAATAATCTACACGTGTTTCTACACTCATGTAGAAACACATGATTACATGTCAGCTTTGATAGATTCCTTTTAATGCAATAATATTTAGGGTAATACAAGGGAGGGAGCGACTAACGAGAAACAAAATGTTTAACAAGTTTACGCAAGCATGGATGCGGACTCCTTTCTTAGTTACCGCAAATGCACAATCTGAAGCAATTAGAAACTGGAAGGGACCAGGAGTCGACGTCAATGATTCTGATAGGTGGTACCACTCCTGAGCGGACCGGGTTATGAAGAATTGAGGTCAGGTTCGCATTATACGCATGATACGATTTCAATCTTTTGTGCACGATCTAAACAAGGTGAAATGCACATGGGTGGAAAAATAAGGTTGCTTTGTAGAATGGGATTGTAGGCCTTCTTCTTTTCTATGTTGTGGTGGTTGCGAAACGCACAGAGATAAGTATTTTTGCGACGACAGTCGAGAAAAGTAAGCGGTAAAGATTAACTAGTTTTTCATCCAGCCGCGAGTTTCCACTCCACAAGAATGACTTAAGGTGAATTCGCTTCCATCGTGATTTTGGAC
>NC_051163.1:43401495-43441966 GCF_013339745.2 Dermacentor silvarum
CTGCTCCATGGAGAAGGTCAGGACCTTGAGCTGGGATTCTGCAAAGGGAGTCCCGTCCTCGGGACACACGCCACCATGGTACATGACTAAGGCACTGTTCACTTGCTCCAGCTGTGCTGCCGCTTGGACGAAGGCGTCGTATTCGCATAACTCACACAGGGTGTGGCCGCAGGGAAGCTGCACGGCGCTGGCAGGAACCACTGAGCAGCTGGCACAGACGCGGACGCTTGGTAGTGGCGCCACAAACGTGACGGATCGCGAGTTTAGGAAGTAGCAGTCATACCCTTGGAGGACGTAGGTAGACGAGCCGCGGTTCACGTTGGCCAGGTGGCGCTGCTCCAAAGACCGCGGACTCTGACGCCCGAGATTGTTATCGCTGTTGTCAGTGGTACGGCTGAACTTTGAGTGCGCCATGACGAAGCGAATTCTCGAATGGCGCCGTGGCTCTGATGTCCGCAATGTGACGGCGAGGTTTGGTGGTCGCTTACGAATGGAGCAAGTCTGACTTCGGAGAAGGTTCCGACGGTGTTTATAGCCTGACAGGGCTGTCAGCACTATCTGTGCCTGGTTCGAGAGTGCAAACAGGAGGAGGGAAATTGAGGCGAGTCCTCGATACGTGTTCACTCATAGGCTATGCCGTCCTGGGGGAGGAGCTTCGAAGCCATCACGTGGCCGGAGAAGCTGTGACCAACTATGCGACCAGCGAAGGTGGCGGAAGAGATTAAGAGTACGGTGGAAAAAAGGGGAGAGCTCTTCTACAGGAGAGGAAAAGGAAAAAAAAACTTTCCTCTAGTCTATCCATTTTATTTTTCCTCCTTAGCTTATGTAACTCACCTTCTCTACTTTAGCCAAACTGAAAGGGTGCAAGGAGACACGTGGTAACCTACTTGGACGGCACTCCATATGAAAACAAGTGAAGGTGAGGCCGTTCCGCTACGACATGTAGCAGTAAAACACTGTTGACAAGTACACCAGGAAGCTTAATTGTGATATTTCAGGTTGTATTTCACGCTCCCCGTTAAAGTGGATCTTGATAAAGAAACGTCCAAAATTAGATGTGTCCACTTCAAGGGGCAGATGACATTCTGTTCTGGAGGGGGAGCTCCCCTTGTGCAATTGTACAGGCATTTCCTTTTGTCGTTCGCCCCCACCCAACACCTGGCTACAAAGATGGAATGTACTGCTGCTCAGCAGCTGTTATCGGCCGGGAACTCTGTTGAAAGTTGTCCTTTTTGCCCCAGTCAGTACAGGCTTAGTACCAAATTGCACCGAAATAAATGTTCCTGTTGTAAATTTGCGCTTCTGCGTTTGGCTGTACGATATTCGGCACTTGCTATTCGCATTCGATTTGTAGCGGAATGGCTATGGCGTTGGGCGCAAGCCCTAAGGGGCGAGTTCGAATCCCGGCCGCATTTTGATGGGGGTGAAATACAAAAACTCCCGGATACATTGCATTTGGTGTATGCTAAAAAACCGAGGTGGTCAAAATTAATCAGTAGTCCCATTACGGCTACCTCATAATCAAATGCTAGTTTTGGCACGTAAAACCACGAAATTTATTTCTTATTAGATTCGTATAAAAATTATGTTTATATGCCCTCACCACTAGTTCTTTTGCTTTCATTCTTCAGAATAGAAAACAGAAGGCATATTTCAAAGAGTTAACTCTACTTCATTACTGACTTGGCATACGAGAAAATGCAAGAAGACGGTGGTGTCACTGGTCGCTGCTGTTGCTAGGAAGCAATCCTGACTTGCCCTTCACTTTTTTTTCGTTCGCGTTGTCCGTATTCCTTATCGCCGGGTTGCCTAAGCCGGCACGCAATGCGTTAGCAAACAGCGCGGGGCTCTTCGCTCGAAGCAGCAGCCAACAGTTACGCCGTCACCTTGTCATATTTTTGCGGTTACCAAATCAGCCACCGGGTAGTTTGAACTCTTTTAATGCGACAGCGTTAAGGGCCCCGTGTCGCAGAAACTCCGGCATCGGCAACCGGAGTGCGATGTCGGCGAGTGGCGGAGAAAATCCTCCCCAACCACCCCGACCGCGCAGACCCTCCACGTGGTGCAAAGTTTTGGTGAAGAAAAATTGAATTTCTCGCAGTGAAACCCATCAGAAGAATGGTAAAGTACGACTTTTCCATTCGGCGTCGGATTGTATAATTTGACTGTACGAGAAAACCGAATTCTGCTACGAGGAAACTCAAACATCCTTTTCCAGCATTTCCACCAGATCTACAGCCGCGCGTTCGGGTACTTTACTTGCGAGAACGATATCCAGATGGCGCTCGCATCCTAGGCAGGTTAAAGTCCCTCAATAATTTCCAAAGTATCGAAAAGCTTTCATGAAGCCGACGGCGCCGGCGATAGGCTGATCTGTGACACGTGACCTTGCCCTACCCCTTGGCTGCCATGAAAGTTCCCGCGCCCGGGGAGGAGTGCGCTCGCTTCGCCTGTTCCGCTATGCACATTGCTGCTGTGATTTCGTTGCGGTATGCCTTGTTGCTGTGCGGTTTCGGACGGAGGACGGCAAGAACTTATTTTGCATCCCCCGCGGGGCAAACAGAACCTAACCAGAAGACAAGTGTGGTTGCACAGAATTGGACGGAAAGACTTCGAACCGGTCGGCAACTGCACGACTATATGCGAGCTCAGTAACGCGAGACAAAGACGGAAGAAAAAGCATCCACGTGCATGTGGGCCGAGCTGCGATAGTATTTCATTCGTGCGCGCTGATTCTGATGGCCCACATTTGTAGAGATTATTCATTTTAGTGCATTAGGAACCCACTGACGTAGGTCATGCAGTACGAGCCTACCATGCAAAGTAAACAGAGCGACGGAAGCGCATTAACACGCGGACAAATATCCGCAATTGTGTTGCATGCGATGAAAATGTGTCCGCCGCCGTGGTATAGTATAGATACTGTGGTTACGGTGCTCGGCTGCTGACCGGTCGCGTTTGCAACACGAACAAATTCGAGGATCGGCGATGACACGATCAATAACGCCATTTTGGAATGTCACGACAGTTGCGCTGACTCGTAGCACGTAATAGCAAAACACACGCAAGTGGTCGGGCAATCGGCGCACGCAGTGACAAGAAGACTGTTGGCGCACTCGTTTCCACTAAATTTTAGTTTCCACACACGTGCGCAGGATGTTTACTTTCAGCGAGGATCGGGACGTTTCAGCCCCGCCATGCCGAAATTTTTTCGGTCCGGATGACTGTCAGCCTTCTTTTTTTGCATGAATTCTTCGACCGAAGTAACCGCTATATGCACACAGCACACTTACGAGCAAGAAAGCCGCAGAGCAAACGGATTAAGCACAAGCAGTCACCAAGGTATGGCCAGTACAGCGACCAAGGCTAGCGCGAATAAACTCGCCTCGCGTTGTCTTCGGTTCCCGCTTGTTTACCGTCAAGGGCTTCGACTATTTTGTGAAATGAAAGCGAATCAACACGCCTACGCTTTTATTAATTATATGCAGCTAATTTAGGTTGCAAAATGCAATGTAATACGAGCGCGAACGAACGAGATGTAAACATGCCGAATCGAGACGATCAAACATTCTTTCCGTTTTCTTGTGTGCTTTTCTTTCAGTGTTCATTTGAAATTAAAGGCACAGTTTTAGCATTTTGGGCCCTTCTTTCGGTCTGCATTACAGTCAGGCATCAGTGGCTTTTATTTCCTTGCATGTGCAGATATTTTTCCACCTGCTGAATAACGCACTTTAACCTGGGCGTCGTCTGCTACAGGAACATTGCAGAGGGCGCGCGCGGCAGATGTCGCTACCTTAAAAATTATAAAGGGACCTTAAGGCAGCTCAAATTGAGACTTTGCCTGCTAATTCATTTTTATCCGGCCCCATTTCGCAGAAAATACGGTGTCGGTGTCGGCGTCAACGGCGTCCAATAATGCTATCGCGTTCGACTCTTAAGGGCGAAGCTTAAGCGTACTCCAAGCGCTTTTCAGAGCGCTGCTGTCGCGTTCGCCAAACACGCTTGCCCGTTTTCACTTAGCACTGCTTTTCGCGTTTTGCGTCACTGCTTCGAGTTGAAACACATATCTGCTTTCGCGAAGCATGCCTAGCCTTTGCTATCTTGGAAAGGTATCGATATAGACAAATTGCTGGTATAATTGCAGTGCCTCAAAACGCAGAAATCTCCAGTCCCTTGTAGGGGTCACTGGTTCATGAACAAACCGCGACGGCGACGCCAGCTTCTTTGAGGACAACCACACGGGAATGTGATTGTTTCTTTTTTTCTTTAGCAGAACCACGTACAACCCCAGTTTCCTTTATTCCTGTCCCAATAATGTTTTTTGTATCTGCACAACAAAGGGGCGCACGCCGCTACCAACATTAGAGGGTCTAAACATTCTAGGATATTCAAAGCAACTTGGAGGTGAACTTAAGTGGAGCTTATCGAATTCCTTGCTGCAGTGTTGGTCTGTCCGCTATCCATGCCAGGTTTCCCTCAATGCGAGAAGGCCATGGGTGCTACGGCTTTATTTTTCACACGAATTGCTGCTCACCCTTTATGATCACATCCCAGCAGCCCCAGCATGCAAATATCACCCGAAATGACTTTGGAATTGTTGTGCTTGCGAGGGAGAGCGCAAAGTTGGGCGCGCATTCAGTCAACTGCAATCGATTGTTCGGCCCTACGCGGTATGCACAGCCACGAAACTGCAATAGACTCTATGAAAACTGAATTCAAGTTTAGCTTTCACTTCCGTACACTTGGAATTTCCTGGTAAGTAACCCGTGAAAAAAAAAGAAAAGAAAAAAAAAGCTTAAGTTGCTCTACAAACGTGTTAATGGACATATATATGCACAAAGTAGACTGTAGCCACGTCGGGTTATGCATTTTCTTAAGATAGGGAGGTTTGTCATCAGCCGAAGTCACATTCTGCCCCGTCACATCTTCGCTGTTTGCTATTAACGCATCATCATCATCATCAGCCTATATTTATGTGCACTGCAGGACGAAGGCCTCTCCCTGCGATCTCCAATTACCTCTGTCTTGCGCTAGCGTATTCCAACTTGCGCCTGCGAATTTTCTAACTTCATCATCCCACCTGGTTTTCTGCCGTCCTCGACTGCGCTTCTCTTCTCTTGATATCCATTCTGTAACCGTAATGGTCCACCGGTTATCCATCCTACGCATTACGTGGCCTGCCCAGCTCCATTTCTTCCGCTTAATGTCAACTAGAACATCGGCTATCCCCGTTTGTTCTCTGATCCACACCGCTCTCTTCCTGTCTCTTAACGTTACTCCTAAGGTGATTAACGTATATCACCGCGTTATTCGGCAAATACAATCGGCTGCCGTTGCCGAAAGAACGTTTACAGGGACCCTGAAACGATTTTGATAATTTTGAACAAAGATATTGAGTCGTAAGGGTAGGTCTGTCTGATCATTAGGTGACGCATTTAGGCGCTCCAGGTAGAACGGGAAATCTATTATAGGTTTTAAAAATATGCGTCGCTACCCATCGTAGCGTCGCCACTGCACTCATTTTTCAACAGTCCCCTTAAATTGGCCTAGTTAGCCCAACGGACGTTTGTTAGGCGAGCTGTCCGATTGGCTACACAGGTTGCGTCGTCGTCGATAACATTTCCAACTTTATGGTGAACAAATGTTGCTCGTTCAAACTTGAATGCTGGTTAATTCCTTTCTATAAAAGAAAAGTAGCAGAAACACAATGCGCAACGACAATTTATGGCTACACTCAAGGACTTCCGGTTCAAAGCAGGTATCGTCTGCGTGTGTTGCATGTTGACGAGGGCTGAGCGGCGAGTGTTGCTCTCGAGCTTTCTTTTCGCGAGCACCATGGATCGCCTTTGTTACGTTGCGGGCGGCAAACCTAGCGATCCGCAACATGTCAGGCTGCGACATCATTCCCTCTACAAGGCAGCACGCGAGTGGAGTGGCTGCAGCACATCGGGATTCCGGTATCCCGAAGGGTACTGCATCTACGCGTTTGCAGCCGTCAATTCACGCCGGAGGATTACTATCACATTAGAGAGTTTTAGCATGTCCGGTATCCGGTAAGCCAAGGCGGACTTTCCGTTTTGCCACATGGGCGGAGGCGTAAACGTGAGCTGCCTGCAAGGTGTAGTAGCCTCGTGACACAGAGCCCTACCAGACAGACACAGAGCTAATATAGCAATAACCACGTGTACTATGCTTTGCTGCTGGTGAAAATTTGCCATAGGAGCGTAATCGTGAATGCATTGTCTTTTTATATCTTTTTATATATTTAAAAGGGTTTACACTTGGTTACAGCAATATTAGCTCTTTGTGTGGCTGGTTAAGCCCTGCGCCACCAGGTGGCTACACCATGCAGGCCATGCACGTTTACGCTAGGGAGCCTACATGCAAGTGCTTGCATGTAGGCTCCCTAGTTTACGCCAAAGCCCTTTCATCACAGATGTATCAGTATGAAGGGGATTTAGTTACACGCCTTTGCCCATCCGTCAAAACACCCGGCTCACCTGCGGTTATCGGAATACCGGACACGCTCGGCGCTGCAACAGAATGCTCGCAGCGAACGTTGATTGGATAGCTCTCGCTGGGGATCGATGGCCAGGCGGCAAGGAGAGAGGTTGGAGACGCTTCGCACCCTTGGTCCAAGACAACCAGAAGGAGGAGACCCCACGTTACACCATGACGAAGAGGCAGTGAAGGCGGAGCTTTGACCCGATCACTCGGGAACGAGTTGAGGAGATGAAACCGTGGCTAGTGAGGAGGGTAACTTGTAATCGTCCATAGCTCTCTTAATTTGAGACGCTTTATTTAAATTGTGGCGCGAATGTTTTACTGTAGCTGTGATGATGATGTGTGGTGTTTAATGGCGCAAGGGCCATATATGGCCAAAGAGCGCCATGACAAGTGGTAATGTAATTGATGAGCTGTTATGACGCGGGCAATGAGTTTCTCATGGTAGATGTGACATGGCTGTAAAGGGGCCTAAAAACTGTCGCTGTAAATGGCGTAAAACATATAGGTAGTAAAATAATGATAGTGACTGAAGTGGCGTATGCTATGAGTTGAAAGGTGGAAGAAGGTTGTGATAACATGTATTTAAAAATGAAAAAGTGATGGTTGACAACGAGTAGCACAACAGCCTCACCAGGTACCTTGAGTACAAGGGGCCCAAGGCATGTGCTATAAACAAAGATTGACATCGCAACAGCGGTCTCTCGCAGGAGGCCGTGCTACGAATTTCTTGGGCAGAATACGTTGAGCGTACGAACGTCATTTAAAAAGGCTAAAACGGACTTCATGTTAAATAGCGGTTCTCTGCCTAGAAACAGTGCTAGGTGAAGTGGTATACACTGCCTATATGCTAAAGGGAAGTGTCTTTTCCTCTCGGCTTGTGCTTCGCGACATTCCAGGAAGACATGCTGAACGCTGAGGGTGTCCCCACATCTACTACACATTGGAGGGTCACCGCCAGTCAGCAAAAAACTGTGTGTACCATAAGTGTGTCCTATTCTGAGACGACAGAATAGGACATCACTTCGTCTTGAGTTGGTCAGTGATGGCCAATACCCTAAATGTGGCTTAACCACGTGGAGCTTATTAAGAATTTCAGCGTCCCACTGATGTTGCCAGTACGTTCTCAGTTTTTTCCGCAAATATGGCTTTAGGTAAACAAATGGAACAGCTATGGACATGTTGCAAGATTTTGTATCTAAGGAAGTTGCCATTCGGTCTGCTAGCACGTTACCTTCAATACCTCTGTGTCCAGGCACCCAGCATAGCGTTACATGTTGGCCAGAGGCATAAATAGTACATAGGAGGGAGAAAAGTTCTGCAATTACTGGATTTTTGTGTTTGCAGCATGACATCAATGTTTTAACGACGCTTAATGAGTCTGTGTATATGACCGCCCTATGTAGCTTTAACTGCTTGATGTGTTTCGCAGCGGACCATACTGCATACGCCTCTGCTGTAAAGATGCTTGTGTGAGGGTGGAGAACATCGGACTCCGAATAGGTTGGGCCGACGGCTGCATAAGATACGCCGGCATGCGATTTAGACGCATCTGTATAATATTCTGGACACGAGTACTTAAATTGTAACTCTAGAAAATGCATACGAATGTGGGCCTCTGGAGCGTGCTTCGTTACTTCCACAAATGACGTGTCGCAGTCAATGATGTGCCACAACCACGGTGGTAACGGCTTAGCAGGAGCCATTAGGCGATTTTCAAGAAACGGAACGTCCATATCTTCGCTGATCCTCTTCACACGGAGCGAGAATGGCTCTCTTGCTGCAGGCTTGTTATGAAAAAGTGTTGCAGAGGTCATATCGTTGATGGTATTATAACAAGGATGGTCTTTATCAGTGTGTACTTTCAGAAAGTAATTAAAAGTATAATATGATCGTTGTAGATCAAGGGACCATTCGTTCGATTCTACATAGAGGCTTTGAATAGGGCTTGTCCTGAAGGCACCGGTGGCGAGGCGGATACCAAGATGATGCACAGGGTCCAGCATCTTCAGAGCACTGGGGGTAGCAGAGTTATACACTACTGCGCCGTAGTCTAACCGCGATCGTACTAGGCTCCTATAGAGGTTCATGAGGCATTTTCTGTCGCTACCCCATGTTGTGTGTGACAGTATTTTCAGGATGTTCATTGTTTTCAGGCACTTAGCTTTAAGATACTTGATATGAGGAATGAAGGTTAGTTTTGTGTCGAGTATAATGCCTAAAAATTTGTGTTCCGTGTTGATTGGTATGTGCTCTCCATGCAGCATAACATCTGGATCCTGTATTAGGCCTCTCTTTCTAGAAAAAAGTACACAGGAGCTTTTGAGAGGGTTTAGCCTAAAACCATTTTTATTTGCCCAATTTGACACTTTGTTCAGTCCGAGCTGAACCTGACGCTCGCATATTGCAAGGTTACAAGACTTAAATCCTATCTGCACATCATCGACATATATTGAATAAAACATAGAGGATGGAATGACTTTGTGAAGGGAATTCATTTTCACAATGAAAAGGGTGCAACTAAGCACGCCCCCTTGTGGCACACCAGTCTCTTGAGTGAAACTTCTGGACAGGGCATTGCCCACTCTTACGCGGAACGTGCGGTTAGACAAGTAGTTCTCTATCATGTTTATCATGTTGCCGCGTACACCCATTGCAGATAGGTCTCGGAGGATTCCGAATCGCCATGTTGTGTCATAGGCTTTCTCCAAGTCGAGAAATACAGAGAGAAAGAATTGTTTGTGTATATAAGCGTCTCTGATGTTTGCCTCAATGCGAATGAGGTGGTCTATTGTTGACCTACCTTCCCTGAAACCACATTGCATCGGGTCAAGTAGACGGTTGCTTTCCAGGAAATATATAAGACGCCGGTTCACCATTTTTTCATATAACTTGCTCATACAGCTTGTCAGTGCTATTGGCCTATAGCTACTGGCTAGTGCGATGTCCTTGCCTTGTTTATAAATTGGGATGATAATGACTTCCTTCCATGAGGATGGAATATGTCCAGATATCCACATGGTATTATAAAGAGACAGAAGCGTGTTTAGTGTTTCTGAGTGCAGGTTCTTAATCATTTCATATATTATGCGGTCACCACCTGGTGCGGAGTTGGTGCAAGAACTGAGAGAGGCCTTGAGTTCAGCGAGACTAAACGGACTGTTGTAAGGTTCATCTGTTGTGCTTTTTCGTTCGAGGCGTTCCCGCTCTGCGCGTTCCTTGAACTTTAGAAAAGTTGGCCCATAGTGTGATGTACTAGAAATACTTTGAAAATGTTCGCCCAGGAAATCTGCTTGCTCTTTCATGCTGTTGCCTTGAGTGTTTACTAAGGGAAGTGGTTGTGTTTGCCGGCCATTTAATTTGTTCACCCTGTTCCAAACCTTATTCTCATCCTTGTAAGAGTTGATGCTACATATGTATTTTTCCCAACTGTCTCGCTTAGCACGTCGACGTGTTCTCCTGCCCTGTGATTTTGCCTGCTTGAAATTAACGAGATTCTCCGCAGTTGGAGAGTGACGAAGCAGGCGCCAAGCCTTATTTTGTTTTTTTCTTGCCTCTCTACATTCGTCGTTCCACCAGGGTATACGACGCTTATTAGCAAGTCCGTTAGTTTGTTTTATGAATTTTTCAGCGGCGTCAATTATAAAACCTGTCAAATATGCCACAGCATCGTCTATATTAAAAGAAACTAAAACATCCCACTCCAAGTACGTAATCTTTGTAAACAGTTCCCAGTTAGACGAGTCGGTTTTCCATCGAGGAACCTGTGGAGGGCAGCTAGCTTGTTTTGTTATATTTAAAACAATAGGGAAGTGGTCACTTCCGTAAGGGTTCTTATGACCTTCCAGTCAAGGTATGGCATCAGAGTTGGAGAGGCTATGGTTAGGTCTATTGATGAGTATGAATTATGTGTGGCGCTATAGAAGGTGGGTTCTTTTTTATTCAGCAGAACCGCACCAGAACATAAAAGAAAGTCTTCTACAGTACGCCCTTTTGCATCGCAGCGCGAGTCGCCCCAAAGCATATTATGGGCATTCAGGTCACCTGTTATTATGAATGGCTCAGGGAGCTGATTGACAAGCGTATGAAGTTCCGTAAGCGTCAAACGATGTTCGGGTGGTACGTACAGTGAACAGACTGTCACCAACCTGTCAAACAGTATTGCCCTAACAGCTACTGCCTCTAGATTTGTTTGAAGGTGGAGGTGTTGGCAAGCAACTGACCTCTGAGCTATAATGGCCACGCCGCCAGACGCGGTGTGGCCGTCATCGCGATCTTTGCGAAATAATGTATAGTGTGTGAGGAGATTTGTATTAGATGTCTTTAAGTGTGTTTCCTGAACACAGAACAGCCTAGGATTAAATTCTTGTATTATTTCTTTGATGTCGTCTAAGTTGTTTATAATGCCACGGGCATTCCAATGAATAATTTGTACCGCCATCTTGTTGAAGAGAGTGTTGTTCTGTGTTCAGTTGTGTAGTGTCTTAAGTAACAGGACCGTCGTTTGGCCCCGTTATGGGTTTTTTGTTGGTTTTAGCGCGCTCGAGAGAGCCACGCCGGTTTTTGGGCACCAATGGTGCCGGTGTTGTGTCCATTGCCTCCTGGGAGGCACTGGATGCCCGCACGTGCGGGCTGCTAGTTCGTCTTTCAGACCTCGCCTGGTGGGGCGTGGTCTTGAGACCCGACGTCCCTGAGGTAGCCGGTCTCTCTGTCTGGGTGGGTGGAGCAGACTTGACTGCAGCCACCGCAGGGGCGGAGGGCGCCACAGCCAACGGCTCACTATGCGCGAGCCGGGCAGGTGGCGGAGGCCGGTTCGACGCTGCCCCCTGACGTGTCGCCTCGGCATAGGTTTTGCTGTGGAATGGTGAGCACCTTTGACGTGCTTCCTTGAAAGAGATATTCTCACGCACTTTTAGAATGATAATTTCCTTTTCTTTTTTCCAGTTAGGACAAGATCGGGAGTAAGTTGGATGCTCACCGTCACAGTTTACACAGTGAGGTGTCACTTCACAGTTATCTGAGGAATGACCTTGGGTTCCACATTTCGCACATGTGAGTTTACCACGGCAGCTTTGCGAGCCGTGGCCAAATCGTTGACATTGGAAACATCTTCTGGGATTAGGTATGTATGGCCTGACAGCTATCTTTGTGTATCCAGTTTCTATGGTTTGTGGCAGATCGCAAGTGGCAAAGGTCAGAATAAGGTGTTTTGTAGGAATTTCTTTATTGTCTCGTCTGATAGTGATACGCTGTACATTGGTTACGTTTTGCTCTTTCCAGCCTTCCAATAGTTCGGTTTCAGACAAGTCGATGAGATCTGCATCAGACACTACACCGCGTGCTGTATTCATAGAACGATGAGGTGAAACGGTGACAGGAATGTCTCCGAATGCCACAAGTTTGTTGAGTTTATTGTGCTGCTCTTTATTGCGGATCTCAAGCAGAAGGTCCCCGCTCGCCATTTTGGTGACTTTATAACCTGTGCCAAGGGCGTCAGTCAAGCCTTTCGCAACAAGAAAAGGGGATACTGTTCTAGCTGGCTTTCCAGTTTTTTCGCTGTGCACTACTTGGAATCGGGGGAAGATTTCTTTTGGTTTGAAGAGGTTAAATAGTTCATCGGTGCGTCCCCTCTTGTGAGAGTGACGATCAAGTAAGCGGGGAAATGCAGGTGTTCCCATAATTGTTTGGTATATTTCGGCGGCAATGGCGGCCACCCACCACGGAGCCCAACTAGGGGACGCTGCAGCACTTAACGTGTAAGGCTGCAGGCGCCAGCCGTGCATTGCTGCTATAACCCAATATAAGATACCCAAGAGAGGGCACATACACAAGGTTAACCCAAGCCGCCTGTGAAAATTTGGAAGTGACGGAAGAGAAGAGATGATAGGAGAGCAAAATAAAGGAGATAGGAAAGCAAAAGGTTGGAGAGGGGGACAGGAAAAGGCGACCACCGATTTCCCCCGGGTGGGTCAGTCCGTGGGTGCCGTCTACGTGAAGCAGAGGCCAAAGAGGTGTGTTGCCTCCGCCGAGGAGCCGTAAAGGTCCAAACGCCCGGCATCGGCTCAACCCCCAGGATCCCCTTTTCCCCGGACACGGCTAAGCCGCGCACGTATAGGCGCGGGAGGGTCCAACCCCCATGTGCTCGGGTCCGTGGTGTCGTTACTGTAGCTGTACCCTACGCGTCTGCAAAATTTGCCCAAATCATTTAAGGGACCCTTTAAGGCACCAGAGCCTTGTATACAAACTCTGTAAGAGCCACGTATAAAGTCACTATCACAAGTCTGTCTTTCCTGACTGTGTAACACTTGCTTCTTTTGACCTGTTCCATCAAGATTTCGAGATGGCTGTAAGAAGTCCTTAGGTAATAAATGGCTATGCAAAGAGTAAACAAAGTTTTTTTTTGTGCAGCACTATCTGCAGTTCGGACACGCGGCAAATTCGGACACGTGGCCTTATCGCTTCTTTCTAGAACAGCGTTTATCACCGCGTTGTATTGCCAATAATTTGTGCTGTTGTTTGCCTTTGAATTATTAGCGCCTAACAGCCTGATATGAAAAGTTATCTCAACTTGCTCTCAGCCTCCCTGCGTAAAGCTGAGTTGTTTTGACGAATAAGTGTTTCAGCAAGCCTTATTGAATTTACTGGCTCATAAAGGTTGTCGAGATTTTCAAAGAAAACGTAAAATAAATAAACATTGTATCCACGGTAAGATCAATGGGCTACGAAATGTTAATATTGGCAGGTCAAATGCGCCAGGTTTTATATTCTTCCGTCTGTAAATTAAAGCCGAGAAGGATTAATCGACTGAAGGGTTAAGCCACCCTGAAGTGAAGAATTTGTCGATACAATGTGCCGCATTGCTTCAATGCTAATCGAATTATCGTCGCCATTTATCGCAACATTGCGTGTGCCGGATTTTTTAGGCGACCGGTTTACGGCAAGAATGTATTAGCTGTTTGATGGAATATGCAAATTTCATACATCTCCCCCCTCTGCCCTGCAAAAATATTAACCTATCCGTTCATTCTTACAGTAACATATGACACAATTAGTGGCGTGATCGGTCTTCGTCGCTTGGCTCCACACTAACCCTTAAACGATGGGTGTTTTTGGTAGCAGGCTTTCTTTCATTGGTAAGTCCAATCAACCGGCGCCGCCTTAACTGAGAGAGCTAAAAAAAAATCGGCAGACACCTTAGACTGCTTATCTACGTGGGAATGTGCAATCATTGTAGTTAGTTGCTATGCTGAAATGTTTTCGCTTAGGTATTCATCCACATGTTGTCATGAACATTGCAACTTCCCTGACGTTCCTTTGGAGACATGATGGTGCTGGTACACCTAAATTTTTACACTCGTGATTCGGAGTCGAGACTGTAGTTGTGGCTTCCTGTAACGTATGTAACTGCTACCCACTAAGGGGGATTGGCGAAGAAATGGTTGCGCGCGACGCAGCAGTGTCTTTTCGTATTGAAAGATCATTAGCGCATGATTGAAGACGATGATGACGGTGACCCGCACACCATCAAGCGTGTTGCGTGAGAATATTATAGGGAACATACGATGCCCGGTTGTGTAAGCCACTGAGAAGTTTGACTTCAATCCGAGAATTTCATGGCGTGTTTTTACTCTTCGTGCCGTGGGCCATTTTTGGTACCATATTTTAGTCACGCCGCCGCCGCATTTTCCTGAAATGGGGCATTTAATGCTTTCGAAATAAAATGTGACCAATAAACTCCTTTGGAAGTTGTCTAAGTACATGCCAGCATTGTGCCACTCGCTCATCTCTACGCAGCCCGGTGTCCACTTTGACATATACTTTTGAGCAACTAGACGAGAAGATTTCAGGGATTAATTGACAGAAAAACAAATGAAGCGCTATGATTGCGAAAGACCTAGATGTGATCCTTAATGAAAAAAATGTTCCAATAGGCAGGAGATCTCGTACCTGAAAACTTCTTTGTACTGGCTTTAGGCAACATAAATTAAGAGAAAGTATTAAATATTTTGCCACCTATGCATGCTGTTGGTATCGGCAGTACGTGCAAGACCCAATAGAGCGAGTTTACAGCCTAGTTATGTACGACATCACCGCAAGCATCTGGTAGGGGCCGCGCTTTAAGTTGCGCGCCGACATATCACGACGAATAAACCATAACTCAAGGAATTTTTTCAGGTCAAACCGCTGATTTAGCGCCGATGTACCACGTTATTGAAATCAAACATGTATCCTTTCGTCAAGCAGTGATCTACCAGTTCCGTATTTGCACGTCTGTCATGTGTTTGTTGAGACGAGTAAATGCAGCTGCTCCACAGTAAACTCTGAATTCTCCAATTCAGGGGACACAGAACTATCCCTCGAAAACGGTAAATCACAGCGCACTAGACAAGAGACGACTGCAGAAAGGAAGATACGACCGAGCACGTGTTGTGTTTTTGTAATTTTATGACATCGAACACGACCATTTTCTGAGACGAAGCTTTTTGAACCATGACGTCACACGTCACAGGCTTACGAAGCGACGTGGGGATTGCTACGGATCATCAAGTCGACTGGTCTCAGTGACCGATTGTAGGCGTGAAGTGATAGAAAACCGCACGTGTTCACACTAAGAGTACCTTCTTGCCTCCCTCTATTTTCTTTCTTTTGATCCCTTAAGCTCCTGCCCCTCGTGTAGGGTAGCAAACGGGAGGTGTGTCAGGTTGACTTCCCTACCTTTTCTTCCTTCTTTTTCTCATCCTGCGAAACTAAACAACCACTGTGGTGTTACGACAATACACAAAGAGAACGCGAACGTTTGTACCAGTTCCTAAGAAAGAATGCCTCGAATGTTGGAATAATATTTTGTTGTAGTCGGGAAATGGGAATCGACCATTACTGGCAACCTTTTATTTCCACTCCGTTTACCAAAATAAATAGGAAAGTAGAGAGAATGCTTTTAAATGACGCTTATGTAATAGCACAATGACAGATATCGCCGTAGGTCGAGCCAGGCCCTGTGTGCCAGAATAAACGGAAGCAAATAAGATGGATGAAGACTGTACATCCGCACAAACTCGACGCAATGTCCTAAATGTAGACAACATCCATTTGGGTGTGGTTAACTGTTAAACGCTATTATGTTCTACATTAAAGTGTAAAGGTAGCAACAAAACAAACTGGGCTGGTTTGATACCATTTGCTGTGCAAAAGGAGCCCAAATTCGAGAGAATATTGTAAAATTCGGAAATTCTCTCTGACATGGTCAAGGACGTATCGCCAAGTGATCGATAACAGGCAATAAGGTAAACCATCGCGATTAATAGAACAATTCAACGTAGCTCTTTTCTTTTCATAGACGTTGGCGTTTTCATTGGCTCGGATTCTTTGATAATTTAATATATTTCCCAGAGCGTTTCCAAGGATGCTTGCCCCCGCTTTCCCTTAGTGAATTTCGCTACTAGAATATTCTGCGGTTAAACACGGGACCACAGAAAGCATTTCCACAAATGCTAATTTGGCGAGCCTTCGGAAATAATCGCGTCAGGTAAAATGCGAGACTGATAATAATGCTAAAAGACACGTTATGAAAAAAAACCGAGCATAGAATGCCCAGAGAAAAAAATATTTTCTGGTGATGACCACGTGCTTCAGAAACGCCATCGTTGTCGAAAACACTGCACAAAACAAGTTTTTTTTTTCGTTTTTCTAGCCAATATTTTTTTCCTGGAACGGCTGTGGCTTGCCCGTTTCTAAAAGGGTTGCCACTGTCCAGGTGTCTTAAGGCGAGAAAAAGAAAAGTAAGAAAGAAAAACAAAATAAAAGCGAATCAACATGTTCCAAAGTATTGTAGTTGTCTCGTCTGCAAAATGATGTCATTTATTTATTCATCACGAAGGAAAACCTATGGGAACGAAAAACAAGTAATGATGATGTATGGTGTTTAATGGCGCAAGGGCCAGTTATGGCCAAAGAGCGTCATGCCAGTGTTTGTGAGTGTGCAGTGGAGCGATGAATTCTGAGAAGTAGATGAAGTGTGGCTGTAAAGGGGCCTAAAAATAATCGCTGTAAAATGCGTAAAATATACATGCACTAAAATCATGGCAATGACTAATGAGGTGTACTATGAAATGAAGAATGCACTGAGAAAGAATGACACGATATTTAAAATATTTAAGATGTAGTAGTTGGAAAGAAGCACTACTGCCTAAACAGAGCCCTTGAACCACAAGGGCCTGGATGCATGTGCTTATACAAAACTACCATCACAGCGGCATCCTCTGGAGAGAGGATGCGCTATGAATTTATTGGGCTTATAACATGCAGTGCCACGTCATTTAAGAAAGCGAGGACTGCTTTAGTGCTAAACAGCGGTTCCTCACCAAGAAACATACTGGGATGCAGAGGGACATGATAGCGGTAAGCTAAAGGGACATGTTTTTTTCTATCTGCTTCGGCATCCCGACACTCCAGGAGAACGTGGAGGACGGTTAGCCTCTCACCACATCTACCACAGTTTGGTGGTTCATCCCCGGTCAACAAAAAACTATGGGTGCCAAATGTATGACCTATCCTGAGACGACAGAACAGGACATGAGTTCGCCGTGTTCTCGTTGTGGAGGGCCAGAAACCTAACTGTGACTTAATCAAGTGAAGCTTATTATTTGTTTGTGCATCCCACAGACGTTGCCAATGGCTTCTCAATTTCTTACGGAAGAAATGTTTCAAATCTGTTGCAAACGAAAAACAAGTATTTTTATTTTGTAATATTCCTTGATTTCCTTATTTTACTTTTTTGGCATTTGAAACGGGGAAAAATAAAAAAAATGTTGCCAAGTAACGGCGAAAACACGGAGATACGGCTAATGCGGCCGATCTGTTTGACAATGATGGCTTGCTGGCTTAGTTGGTAAAGCATCTTGAGGTGGTAACAGCGAACACAGACGGGGACAGAGTGAAGAATAAACAGGACACAGCGCTACTGTCCGGGTGATCTGGTTCTCGGGAATATTTTCACTTCGTTTCAGACGGCGATCTTTTCGAACACATTCGTGCTACATTGTATAATTTTTGTGGACGTGGTATGGTAGGCGTGTGCGGCTAACTGGATGTTTGACAAATTTTGTGTCGTATTGTATGGAATGGAAACAAATAGATATGCTTTCACGAAATATCCCAAGGCTTTACTGTCGCCGAAAGGCATCAATAAAGGCAAGTTGCGGGTATCTTTTCAGTGCCTTAAAACGCAGCAATATAGCTTCCTCAAAGAGGTCACAGGTTCTCGAACAAACCACGTGGTAAGGCCACCTTCTATGAGGATAACCGAACAAGGTAGCGATGATCTTTTTTTCTTGCATAAAATCCACAACCTTGGTATAGCGCCCAAGGAAGGGGTAAACAGGGCTAGCACAATTAGAGGCGCTAAATATTCTCGAAAAATAAAAGGAACTTGGAGGTGTACTTGGATGCGTTCACCGTATTTTTTGCTGCATCGTTCGCCTTGCCGATATCCAAGCCTGGTTAAATTTCTCGGAATGCAAGAAGGTGCTAGTACTTTATTACTCACGAAATATGTTGCTTACCCCTCATGATCATATCCGGGCGACCAAACCGTGGGGGCCAGCAGGCCTGGAAGAATTGTGCCATTGTTGTGCCTGTGAAAGAAAAAAAAAACAAGCTAGGCATGAATTCAGCAAATGTATTTTCATCCCAATGCGTTTTGCACAGTGCGCAACGTCTGGCCCAGACATGATCCTTAACGCGATAGCATTAAGGGTACAGTGTCGCAGAAAATTCGATGTCGGCGTCATACCCAGCATTGGCGTCCCGTGAGCGAATATTTCCGCATACATTCTATACGGCACTAAAGTTCTTCTATCACTGAAGTTTCTCGTACCTTGTCTAACATTCTTTACAAAGTTATGCCTAGGAATTTTTATAATGACAGCCCACAAACAAATAATATGAAACAAAACGCCGTCAGTGCATGCTTTTATGTTAAATTTTCTCATACTGAAGTATTAAAAATGTGAAACAACAACAGAACATCAACAACAACAACAGAACATCAACCCCCGCAAGAGGCCGCGTTTCTGCCAGAATGCTAGCCTCCGTTCGTAGCCAGCGTATCCCTGTAAACATTGCGCTTACGTGAGCAGCAGTTGCAGAGAAGCGTGAGAAGCAGTCAGGGATGTTTGAATGTTATCGCGTTCTACTCTTAAAGGCGAAACTTAAAGTTCCTCAAAATTTTTCTCCAAGAGCTATACCATATACTGAAACTCATTACCTGTGTGGCTTTCATTTCCGCAAAATTCGGAATTTGCTAATCAGTTGCCAGAAAAAAAATATTCATTCGAAAAGTGTACGTAATAGATAGACACGGAGTTGACAAACGAGCCACGTGGTTCTAAGTTTTATTTGCATAGCATAGTTTCTCGTCGCCGATTTCAAACTCCGAACCGCGACATTTTTGCTGTTTAAAGTAGACTGCTGGCAGATCCCAAGGAAACGAGAAAATTAGGCACACCGAACACTTTGATGGTAGTAAAGATTAAGGTGCTGTAGAATACTAAAATTTACAGGGCAATAGAAGCTGTTGTCCATGCGTTCTTCTCCAGGGCATCAGTCCCCGGCCGTAATCTCCCACCGAACAGCCTGTTTTCTTGTAGCGTTACTTTTGCGTTTCCTGAAATTCGTCTCGAATACAAAACTTTATAATCTGTGTGTACTTTTTTGTAATGTGAAAAACACGCCAAACGGAAAGCCCTGTGAGATAACTGCTTCACTGTTGATCAGCACAGTGGTTCCACGGAGTCGGGCCAGTTTTCGCGTCTGTTGACAACGTTCCACTCCGATAATTCTCCAGCGCGCCATGAAACAAAATTTTCACACTAAGAAGATATGTAGTATGCCTGTGTGCGTCAAACTGAGCTGCCGACGATTACGTAATAGTTGATTTCTTTTTGATGGACGCGCATGTTATAAACGAATGGGTGATGAAGGTATGATGACCATTATTCCTCCATGTGATGCCGTCGATGCAGGCTTGCAGACCTGGTTTAGTAGCCGAAAACTTTTTCAGGAACGGTATCGGCCAGCAAAGTTTTGATTATTGTTAAATAATCATGAAAGCAACGCCATTGCATGCCTACAAAGTCTGGGGTGCACTGTAAGGAAGAAGATTGGCACGCTAGAAAGCGCCGTCGCCATCGCGTTTCGCGCGGCCAGTTCGCCCGTTCAGCTGAGCCATCGTTGCAGCCACTTTGTGTCCGGCTATCGCTCGACGACTACAATTAACCTCATCACAGTTTCTATATTGTCGAAGCACAACCATAGCTTCCTTTCACTCTGTCTTTATTGAGCTGTCTAGTGTCTCTCAACACTTAAGTAAAATGAAAGGAACCTATAGACGCGAACTTGGGCGGTGTCATCAAATTCCTTGCAGCTTTGCTGTCTGGCCGATATCCAAGCCAGGTTTCCCCGAATTCAAGAAAGTGATTGGTGCTGCTACTTTCTTATTCACACAAAACGCTGCTGACCCCTCGTGATTATATGCGGGCTAACAATCCATGAAAACTTCACACGGAATGATTGTGGCATTGTTGTGTCTAAATTGAAGGGGTGAGCTATAGGCCCGCATTCAACTTTTTGTTCTTCCCAACGTGTCTAGCGCACTGCACAATGTCTGGCGCAGACATTATGTGTCTTCAAGCAACTATGGAGTCTTCGGAAACTTGTTTCCGGTGTGGCTTTCAGAAAAAGAAGGAATGACATGCCCATCAAACTTGTCAAGAAGAAACACGTAGAAGCAAACTAGACAACACACCCACGTGTGGTGCGGTTTCATTTGCGTAGCATATTTTGCCGTCAGCCGATGCGACAATCTGGCCGGTGGCTGTTTCTTTCTTGTATATTGTAGCGTCGTTACCGACAGACCCTCTCGTATAAAAACTGAGCGCAGGTTTTTGTCATGCCTCACTGCGTAAAACAGTGTTCGTTTGATGAACGAGATTTTTGAACGAGACGTTAGTTTCAGAGAACAAAAAAAGTTATGCAGAAAAATGTGACGGTGATGAAAAAAAAAAACACTTGGAACCGTGTCATTCACAATTGGAAGAGTGGTCTACCTACGCTGACCCGGGAATCCGACCCTCATATTTGTTAACACAACTATTTCTTTAATCGCTCTCGCTCCTCACGAACGCAGTCGTCCTTATAAGAAGCACTGTTTTCTTTATCCGTGTCATTATTTCTTAAACGCAGATTGGATCAAAGAAAATTTATTCTCGCGCTATACATTATAAAAATCAGAAATTCATTTTCTCAGAGTGATTAAGAAAACAATGTCATTGAAAGCATTTCTCCATCGACATATGGCAATGACAAACAGTTGACTAGATTTGTGGGATCACTGACAATACCTCAGGAAGTTGATTTGTCATATCAGAGGTTGTCTTTCACGCCCCCCTTAAAAGCGGTTTTGGATACAGAAGGTTCACAAATTAGGTGTGTCCACTTCAAGGGGCCGAGTGTTATTGTTTTCTAGAGGGGGAAGTACTCTTGGGAGTTGTGCAGAAATTTTGTTTTGTTGCTTTCCACACACAACACATGACCACTACGATGGAACTTACGGCTGCATTCAATAGGCTTTATCATCGGGGAAACTCTATTGAAAGCTGTAGTTTTTTCACTACTCAGTACAATGTTCGTACTTAGAATTATACGGAAATAAATATTCCTGCTGTAAATACGCGCGCCTGCATTATCTATTCGATACTTGAGTCCAAAAACTGTTAGCAGCAGCGAACAGTTACGCCGTCGCCTTGACATACTTTCGCGGTCACCGAATCAGCGACTGCCTGGTTTGAATTTTTCTGAAACCAATTTTGACAGCGCAGCTGTCACATTCACTAAACACGCTTGCCCGTTTTAACTAGGTTTTCTTTTTCGCGTATATTCGTTTCAAATATTTGACCCCTATCATACCTACACGCTTAATAACTGCTCATTCTACTAGCGTTGTGCTCTCTGCAATATTCCCAAAAAGATTTGTGCATGAATTTGTGCTCTCCTGACTCTCATTAAACACACATATAACGCATGTCAGCATTTCTAGCCGCAGTAACACTTAAGCGGTAGCAACCTACATTACAGTGTACTCTGTTCTATAGTACAACAAACTCAAGTCACGCTCGTGTTCACGTCGTATCAGGTCGATCACAGTAGGCGTGCAATAATCACTCAGCGGCAGTGTGAAAAAAAAAGATGCCTGTTTATTCATAGGTTGCGATGTAAAACTACAACTGTACTTCACGGAAGTGGCGCATGATTGAGTCGCTGCACTCGTGGCTGGTGGAGCAGATTCTTGGGCAGTCCTCTGCTTTGATACTCGCCTCTACCATTGCTGCTGAAAATCGCAGGCCAAGATGTTGTCCTGTTCACAATGAACGCAGGTCAGGTGGCGGACGCAGCAGTCGGTGAAGCAGTGCCCCCCTTCAGCTGTTTCGGCTCGCCTTGGAATGCGCATCCGAAGCGAGGGTTGACACAGAAGGTGACATAGTCGTTTAACTCCTCCATGGAGAAGGTCAGGATCTTCATCTCGAATTCCCCAAAGGGGATCCCGTCCTCGGGACACACGCCGTCTTGGTGCATGGCTACGGCGCTGCCGTCTTGGTCCCGCAGCGCTGCCGCTGCGCCACGGACTAAGGCGTCGTGCCCGCATAATTCACATATATGTGAATTATGCGGGCACACTGCGGCCACACCCTATAGGGTGTGGTCGCAGGGAAGCTGCACGGCCCTGGCAGGAACCACCGAGCAGTTGGCGCAGACGCGGACGCTTGGTAGCGGTTCCGCAAACGTGATGGGTCGCGAGTTGAAGAAGTAGCAGTCATACCCTTGGAGCACGTAGGTAGATGAGCCGTGGTTCACGTTGGTCAGGTGGCGCTGCTCCAAACACCCCATTTCAAAGGGGACGCGAATAGGATCCATCGGAGGCCCACGTCCGAGTCGTCTATCGCTGTTGTCGTCGGTGCGGAAGAACTTCTTGTGCGCCACGGCAAACCCAATTCTCGTACGGCAGCGGGACTATACGTTCTGCCGGGCACCTGTCGGGACTTCTGTCGGGCACCTGCTGACTGTCACCGTGATTGCTTAAAGCGCAGGGTCAGAGGATATCTGAGATGTGTTGGCGAGGACTGATCGTCACTACGAATGGAACAAGTCAGGATTGGGAGTAGATTACGACGGTTTTTATAGCCTGACAGGGCTCTGTCGCATATCTGTACACATGTACTTGCGTGATATCGTGAGAGCGTTCCCTTGCTGTCACGCTGCCCATATCGCGATCACATCACCCTCGCCCACTATGTGTATATAATCGCTGGCTTCAAGACTGGGTGTGCATTTTATCCTTGTATTTCTTGGCTGTCGTTCTGCCACTTTAAGTTGCCGCCATGCAATAAAGCATGTTTCAAGTACAGTCTGCCCCTTCGTTCACGGAAGCCCCGGAACACGACAAGCTCTCAACACGATCTGTGACAGGTTTGAAGACGCCGATAGGAGGGGGAAAAGCGATGCGGACCTGCGATACGTGGTCCGCATTGGCTCTTTCATCGTGGGGGAGGAGCTTCCAAATGGTCGCGTGGTCGAAGGAGCTCTCTCAAACTATGCGACTAGCGATAGCGGCGGAAGAGAACGAGAGCACGGCGTAAAAAAAGGGGACAGCTTTTCTAGAAGCGTTTTTTCGAAGGGGAGAGACCGGCCTCTCCCTTTGTACCTTTTTTTTCCTCTTGAGGTTATTGTAACTCTCTTTTCTTTCTCTCTCTCCCTTTCTTTTAGCTTAACTGATAGGGCACCAAAGGACACGTGGTAGCCTTAGTGTGTGGCACTCCGTAATTGTATGTGAAAAGTACCTCCGATGAGCAAAACACAACTCTAGCAAAACATTGCCCATATTTTGCTTCCCAACTTTTCAACAAATTGTTTTACGACACATACCACAATTGACCAATAGCAGCAGGTGAGTAGCAAGGCATGTAACCATGGAATGAGCTCCGAGGAAGATAACACTTTCGTGGTATGGAATGATAAAACCGGCGACGAACCAAGGTCATTGCATAAACTTTTTTTGTTCAGCATGCAATAGGTTATTTTGCCACAAAATTAAGTATTACGCCAGTGCACGGTCCCGTCAAGTTCCACGGCGCTCATCTCCACGCTGGTCCTTGATTCACAATATGTTGCAATATACAAGCCTTGGAAACGGACTCGCTGCAATAAAAGCAACTTTTCCAACAGAAAACAATTACTCAGAAAGGATAAAGGAACAAACACCAGGTATCTGCAAATTAGTGGCGTGTTATGTTTCCGGACATCTATACAGGGTGTTTCAGTTAACGAGGGCCAAACGTTAAAAATATGCAAATGCTACGTAGCTGGACAGAAACAAGGTAATGTTGTTTGTCGTCGCTTGGAGATACTCACATAATTGTTTGCTTTCCGCGTAATGAAATAAATAGTGCTCATTAAATAATCAAGTTCTCAATTATTATAACTAGATGAAAAGTGCTAATGAGAAAGTTGTAGAGCAACATGAAAAACTCCCAATACAGCTTTCTGTTGCTTGATACGTGCTACATAAAAGCGTTTTTCCGAGCGTATGAGGTATGATCTGCTGATGGCGGAATTTCCACCTTGTACCGACTGCAGTGTTTTTAATCGCGAATTAATGTTTTTCTGCCAGATTCTAAGCTTATTTTGTATTCAATTAGGCCGTTCATAAAGGAGAGCAAAATTGTGTGGCCTTACTCAGAACCACACCTAATTTCAAGAGAACCTGCTCCTTTCGACCACTTCCATCGAGTGTTTTGTGGCCGGTAATTACAACCTACTTCAGAAAAAGGTTGGCAAGATAGAGTTCTTTCGAGAACTCGAATGAGGAATTTAGTTTTGGGCAGTGAGTATTATCTGATTGGTTATTGCCTACTTCCCCCAGTGCAAATAGGTGTATTGTACGACCGTCTTTTAAATCTCATGACTCTGTGAAATGCTTGGATCAGTAATTGATCAATAATTTATAAGGCCGTAGTTGACGCAGAAACTTTGAGCTATGTAGATACATTATCGGTAACACCTCCGCTTTTTGTCTTAACTACAAACAAGGTGCCTCGTTCAGCTCGCCAAGTGTATCGTGGGCGCATCGTACAGGCCTCAGCGGTGTCGCCACGTGGTTGCACAACGTCCGTGGAAAGGTCCGCACCAAAATGTGACATATCTTTCCGTATATTGGAACGATCGGCACGGTTCGATTTTGCTACTTCTTTCAAGGAAATGTGTTTATGTCCATCAAACGATCAGACGGTATATAACCATGGAGACTGGTTATATTTGTGCTATTAGTATAGCGAATACGATAAAGGGCTCCTATATAAGCATTTGTATCTGTTGGTCTAAGTATATTGGACTTGTGGATGAGGTGCCACTATATCAATTTTCCATCTCGAGGAGACCTAAAGTTTGACTGTGTAATTCAAAATTTCAATTTCATTGTTGAAAAAACAATTACATTTCACAGCTATTTTTCTGTGATTTGCATTGCGAGTGAGTTCGCTGTCTAATCAGAGGCATTTCTTTATCACTTTGGCTAGTGGTAGCGGCTCATAGCCCTGTGTTTTGTTAACTTGTTTTTGATTTTTATGATTATATTTTTGCAGTTTTTCACCTGTTTAGCACAACGCTGCTCTGAAACCCGACACTAATTTCTTTCTTTTATTTACATGTATATTTGCTTTTAATGAACTCACAAGCCTAGTCACCATATTTACTATCATGTCCAACTTACCGCTGCATTATGCTTTATATTTCTGTAATTTCTTTGGTGTATAGTATGTTCCCTCCCTTTTTCTTTTTTTTTACATTTCCCGCACGGACTAACGTGGATGCATTCTCATTCCTATAAGTTTTTATTTGTGCGCTTCACCAAACACAGATAGCGATAACTGAGTTTACATGCCCGGGTACTCTTGTTGTCAGTCGACACTCTTCGACTTTGGAATCCCAGAGGGATTATTTGAACAGTAGATGCTTTCATAGCAAACCAGGCACACTAGATTGGCCGCACCTACCTATACCCCCAAATTCTTTCTTCTTTTCGATCATCTCCACTTCTTTGAAAAACCAAACACCAGTACTTCCATTGTTCCCCCTATCTGGCATCACTACAATCTTCCCTTCCCCCCCCCACCCCCTGTAATTTCTGTCTTGATTCCCTTCTCTTCTTTTTTGTACTTTGACAATAGCGACTATACACCATGCTTGCCCATGCTTATTTCTCCACCACCTCCCCCTTAGAGGGTGGGGGAGATTAGTACGATGGAAAGCTGAGCTAGTTGGTAAGGATTCATAATGCAAAAAAAAAATGGTAAGGGCGTGCAGACGCGGACACAAGAGCAGAGAAGTGGACAACAAAAACACCGACTATCAACTGAAAGAAGCACTGAGGCGAACAAAGAAAGAAGACACAAAACTCAACTGCGCATGCTCTGGAATAGTAGCACCACGTTTCAATCGGGTATACGCGCTGGTCTACGGGTGAGATAACTGTTGAGGCAATTGATCTCTTCCTTATGTAAGGTAATCGAAGGCTGACTCAAGCACGCACTTCCATATTATTGATATGCCAAGCCTCGACCATTAGACGCGTATCTACATACCTGTGCCTGTACAGTATCGGGCATTCATCTAACTCTGGCGTGCAGTTAAAATCTTGGCAGTCTTGGCAATGTAAGGAAAGATTGGAAGGCGACCCACCGGTTAACGGTCTTTTATGTTCCATCAGCCTCCGATTGATACACCGCCCTGCTTGCCCAACGTAGAAATGGCCACAGCTGAGGAGAACTTTATATATCACACCAATACGACAGTCAGTAAAATTGTTGTTCTTGATGTGCTTCACTGGACAAATATCTGTTCCTTTTTTGCCTTTCACCCTTTCACCCTTTCCTTTTTGCTCTTCCCGGCAGCGCCTATCTCACCAAGCTCATTGGTAGCAATAAAAACAACATTACCACAATATCTACTTGCAACATTCTGAAACCTTTGCGATACTGAATGAATGTAAGGAATAGCCACGACTCTTTCTTACTATTACTGCTTTCGAAGAGCACCTGTAGCTGAACGCGTATAGAAGCAGAAAGTTCGAGGCAAAGAGTACCAGTAGAACAGTCGATCAAAGCTGAATGCGCCGTAAGAAAGTCTAGTCCGAGGATTAGGTCATGGAGACAATTGGTCATCACTGTAAAAAATGTCGCAGTTTCGCCCGAAAGGCCAAGCATCAATTGTGATAGAAAATTAGTAGAGAGCTATTCGGAGTAGGGTTAGTAGTTTTATCGGCTGTTTAAACTTGGATACATTCGCTTACTAATTGAATTAAAAGCGTGGTGTCAGCGCGCACAAGCAAACATGAATAGATCGCACTGAATGGACGCAGCTACTTCTAACACCGTGGGCCGAAGACAACGACTGTCAAAACGCTAGCAGCAAGCGCAGCCGCCGCAGCGGGTGAAGGTTCGTGCGGTCTATCACTTCAACGGGAACTGAGCGGCGAATGCCCAGCACATACAAAGGTCAGAGCCGTGTGGAGATAAGAGACGGTGCGGGCGACCGACACAGTCGAGCAAAGTACGAGCGCAGTTGTTGGCAGATTAGAAGCTGCGCCCCCCCTCCCTTCCGTGCTGCCTTCCCGCTTTCTTGCTTTCGCGGGGGAGATTGAGTGGCAAGTTCACCTTGCGCCCGGTTGCAAGATACGCCTTTGGTGCCGAAGCACAGCGTCGCCCCGCCTCCCTCCCTCCCTCCCTCCCATACCCCCACGGCCTTTCGCGAGACGGTCGCGTTTGCTTTCCGCCGTGCGTTCACTCTCCGTGATGGCGCGCGTCCCCCGCGTGCTTTCGCTCGCGCATACGGCGCGCGGTGACGATTTTATTGCCCTTGGACTTTATACGAAACCTCACGGCGGCGGCGACGCCGACGGCAGAAATCCGGTTGAAGTGTCCATATAATTGCTATCGCAATGAAAGAACTGGAACGTGGCGGTCGGCGGTACTTATCTGGGAAGCACACATTCCAGTGACGGCAACCATGCTGCCATCGGCGACGCGTACGGCTCGTGCAGTAGCAGGCGTGAGAACCTTCTTCAGTCGACGACGGAAGTTAGAACTCATTATGGACACCTGGGCTTCAGTATCTATTAACGCCGTCAAAGGGACACCGTCGACGTGGACATAAAGTAAGTCCTGGTTCGTTGGGAGCGTCAATGGAGGATTTTGACACGACAAAGATAATCCAGCGCTACCCCCAGGAGCTGTGTGGTCTAGTTTTACGTCCGGGAGGGCGCATAATTGGTCGGCGAAGAATAGCGGCGGGGCTGGGGCGACGGGGACCGATGGGGGTGCATCGTCCAGAAGAAACACGCAATATGCACGTATCAATATATCCTGGGGTTTGGCGTGCCAGAGCCATGACGTGATTATTACGCGTGTGTTTCTCTACCAAGTGAGTTGCAACGACGGCTGTTTTCACATCCACATTCCTGAGTATTTGCGTGTGTGTGTGTGTGTGCAGTCTAACTTGGGCAGTGTACCTTGGCCACCGCCACTCTTATTAACTATGGCGGCTGATGTCAATTGTTGATTTGTTTGTAGCCCTTTATACGAGCGACCATCGTTCACCCTGCTCGCCTGATGCATGACGGGGGGCCTCAACGCTGTGAAATGACCGACTACACGGGGCCATGCAGTCATTCGGGCCAGTCAGCGCGTCACGTGAGGTCGTACGCGCTTGTGCGACGTGTCTCTCGAGGTGATACGCGCGGGCGGGGTGTGGCTATCTGTGCATGGGACATGTTTTATTCCTCCTCCCTATTCTTTCAGATTTAGTATGCAGCAGTTCAGTCCGAATGCGGCCTCACCTAGTTTCGGGCCTCATGAATGCGTTTCGATGTTCATGACTTCTTTCCATTGGAGCCGTTGTTTCAAGTCTCATGCCTGTCTGTTGTCTAAAGCGAACATCGTCCTTGGACTAGTTTTCTGAATGATGTATTTCAATGTAGCTTTCAGAATGCGTCGCGGGCTCGCGAATTAAGAGAATACCTGCAAGAACGTAATGCACAGAGTTATTCTTTTATCTAACTATGCACTGGCCGCTTAGCAGTAAGCAATGTGCGAAGTAAATACGTGTGATGCCAGCGCCTTATTTCATATTTGACGCAGTGTGCAGTTCGACCGCACCTTTACAACGCCGCGCCAAATCCTCCACCTGAGCGTCTCTTTACGCGTCACGAATGTGTTACCATTAGTCAGTCAGACTAGTGTCTCGCCTAAATACGATGTGGTAAAGGGAATCTCGCATATTTCGAGTTCTTTTCGGCATTTATATATGATAATTTGATTAAGAAGATTTACGGCTGGGAAATATAGTACAGAAGCGTTGAAAAAGAACATTAGGAAAAGATTTTTTAGGGGCGAAGCTCCTTATAGCGGCACCCGTTCATCCCCGTCGTCGTAGTAGTAGTGTGTAACCTGTCTGAGAAAAAAGAGAAAAAAAATTCCGAAGTTGTGTCCGTAGTGCGGAATCGAACCAGGGACCCCTCGGTTCCGAGCGCGCGGCGTTAGCTCACTACGCCACGAAGCGCACATGGACACACGCACCACGATGACAATAAATACCCAACATTAACGAAAGACTGCGCGTTTCTAACGCGTTTGTGCTAGCGCGTTACGGCCCGTGTAAGAAGCTGGTGTAAGACGCTGTGGCCTTTCCGCCTTACCTTCAACGCGTTTCGAACGCGCTGCCCAAAGCGGTGGCAAGTCAAGTTCAAGTCGAGGAGCGTTTATGAATACGGGGGGTATACTCTCTCAGCAGTCATGTGATGGCGTCGGCAAACGCGGTGCACGTTCCGGCATGTGTAAATGGCTGCGTAAGACGCTGTGGCCGCTCCCCCTTACTAGAGAGTACTGCACGTTTCTAACGCGTTTGTGCTAGCGTCCCCTTAAGCGGAAGATCCGATGATTCCCTCCGGAGCTTCGCCCACTCATCATCATTCACCCCGTGGATATGCTGTGATTTTTTTCCCCATAGATAATCAAGGATAGCTTCGCATTTGTATCTATGTGGTTGTAGCCGAGCACCTACGCTCCGATTGAGGCTACAAAAGTGCTACATAAGCTCAGTCCAAAATCACGAAGCAAGCGGATTCACCAAAAGTTGTTTTTCTGGAGCAGAAAATCGCCGGCAGTATGACAAACAAGTTATCAATCTTTACAGCTTGCTTCCCTCTCCTGTCGTCGCAGATATACTTATCTCTGTGCGTTTCGCAACGACAAAGAATACACGAAAAATAAAATAACAATAAGACCTACACTCCCATTCTACAAGGCACCCTTTCCACCGATGTGCATTTCACCTCGTTTAGATCGCGCTCAAAAGATTCAAGCCGTACCATGCCTATAATGCGGACCTGCTCCCCCTTCTTCATAACCCGCTCCAATCAAGAGTGGTATCACCTTTCAGAATGATTCTCTCCAACTACTGGTCTCTTCCAGTTTCGCATTGCTTCAAATCCTGCATTTCCGGGTAACTCAAAGAGGAATCCGTATCCACACTTGTGTTAACTTGTTAAACATTTTGTTCCTCGTTAGTCGCTCCCTGGCTTTTTATTACTCTACCTAATATTGTATTAGCAGGAATCTATCGAAGCCTGCATTTAATCACGTGTTTCTACATGAGTACCACTCCCCGTGTAATGCATCCGACACGGTGGGTAAAATAAATAAATAAACTGAAAGGTCACTTTTTCGCCCGAGAAGCGAAGCATCCATTGCGATAGCAAATTAGTAGACAACTATACGAACTAAGGAATGTCGTTCTATTGGCCTTATAAAATTGTAAACATTCGCATACTAACTAAATTAGCAAGCATGGTGTCACGCTAGTACAAGTAAACATGAACGAACCTCGCTCGATGACCGCGGAATCGCACTGTCAAAACGCTGGACGGAGGAGCCGTGGCAGCAGCAGCAAGCGAATTGACCTTCGAGCCGTGTGACGTTTTTACGCGAACTAAACGTCGAAAGCACAGCACATATACGAAGCTACCGGCCCTAGTTGCACTTTGGCCACATCGGAGATCACAGGTGAGGCCTGCGCGGGCACGCACTTTTTGCACGTCGCAGATGGCTTTCAAGATACGGCGCCCGCGCCGCAAGCAGCAGCCGCCGAAATAAAACGCCCACCCCCCTCCCCCCAAAACCGTATCTCGCACGCAGTCTTCATTTAGTCTTCCGTTACGCTTCTTTGTCTGTTTCCTTCCCGCCTTTCTTTCTCGTGCGTATGAGATTGAGCCGCGATCGTCGGCTGACCCCCGCAGGCTTTTATTCGCTCATACAGTGTGTGGCGCCCGGCGACGGTGTTACCCTGTTTTGAATTTATAAGGAAACTCACAGCGACGTCCACGGCGACGGCACTATTGTGCTTGGAGTGCACATATAACTGCTATAGAAAGAAATACAAATAATAAATAAAATTGCAGCCTACATCGTATTTTATGTCGTAGCCGTCATCATCGCCTTCGTCTTTATTTCTGCTCGGTGGACCCGATGGAGGTGGTGGTGAGCTTACACTTACAAAAAAGAACAAAGGTTGCAATTCACGCAAACATTCCTCCGGGATTTGGCCAAGTATGCGTAAGCATGCTGGGACTTGCTCACCTCCACGCAGCCGGTGTCATTATCAGTGTTATCACACTTGATCCGGTCAGTACAAACGACAGCGCTGAGGCGACACAAACTCGTGCGTACGGAGCAAGACCTTACACAAACTTCTAGTAAGTCTGAAGAAATTTTTTTTAGAAAATGTTACTAGAGTCTACGAATGGTCTATTGAAAGTTTTCATACCGTTTTTAAACTTCCTAAATACTTCATGCCAACATCCTGTCGAAAATTGGCCTCCGATATTGAATTAAAAAAATTGACAAGCTTTCTTTAAACGATGAATGAATATCCTTCAATGAGCAAGGTGCGTTTCATGCAGTTTATTAATAGAAATATTCGCGCCAAAATAGATGCGAGAAAACCCGAAAGAGAGCTGATATCGCTCACGCAGGAAATTTTAAAGCTATGTCGCTCTGCAATGCAATGCGATATACATACGACCTAGAGTACACTTACCCCTGTTCTGGCATCCGGAGACTGTCATAAGACGATTTAAGTAGAAAGCACCTTCCTATCTATACAACAGAAAGCCTACACGAGCATGAACAAAGTCTTCTGTTGTTGCACCTGTCCGCTGTTCGACAGCTTGAACATGATTGGTTATTAAATTAGTATGTACCCTGTCCAGGGTGATCTACTCAGACGTGGTTGACGTCAACTTTTCGCATTCACAGAATGAAAACAATGGTATGAGTTAAAGCTGCGGTGCATGACGGGGTGCTTGTCTTCGTATTGATACGAAAATCTAGTTAGAGTTTGTTAAATAATTTTTCTTGGTCATTTTATTAACAATTTTTCCTTGCCAGACGCGAAGGCTTCATATAAGTATGCTATCTGCGCGATCCACGCATGAAGATTTCAACAAATATTTTTCAGATTTAAAATAGCATAATTTTTTGTAACTTCTCACAATCGCAGCAGATACGTAGGGCTATGTATTGTACAACAAATATTTTTGACTGGGCACCAAAGCAACCTTTTTGACGTTGAACACGAAGCTTCTTGCATAATAATAAATAAACAAATAATAATAATAATAATAATAATAATAATAATAATAATAATAATAATAATAATAATAATAATAATAATAATAATAATAATAATAATAAATTTGCAGTTTTTTTTCAAGTGATCTGCTGAACCTTCAAGGCTTCAAATATATTTAGGCTATACTATTTCAACCAGGTTACCATTCTATAATTACTGACGTGTAGATGTTACCGTGTATCGCGAAAAATTTCAATTTGAAATCTTATTCGCTTTTGCTGGTGCCAAAAGCACTCAAGGTATTCAAATATTTGACAAATTGGCTATTTTTGCAGGCACACCACTTCCTTGTCTTGCACACACACCATCTGAATGTCTGGATAATCCAACATGCTTTTGAAAGAAAGATGTTGACTGGTGTGTTCTACCTCAACTGGGCAAGAGCAATAAATTTTCGCTAGAATGCTCGAAAGTTTTTGGCAAGAAAATTAAGCATGGTGAATGAGTTTTTCACTTCAACAAACATGCGTTAATTTTTTCAACTTTATCTTGCGATGGTCGACAAAAAGATGTCGCAGTTTCGCCCTAAACGCGAAGCATCGATTGAGTTAGCAAATTAGCAGATTGTTATACGAAGTTGTTTCATCGGCCGTAAGAACTTGTAAACATTCGCTTAATAATGTAATTAAAGAATATTGACTAGCTGAGGTACTTTCGACTTGACCAGTTGGCCTGTTTCCTTAAATTAGAAGAAGGCGAACCGAAGGATCGGATATTTGTTAGTCGTAACTAGATGAATCCACTACAAAATGCCATCTTTGTCTGCTAGGTACATCACGAAGTTAAAACCACAGCGGAAGAGACAGGACAGACAGTTTCTCTTCTGTCTGTCCGGTCTCTTGGGCTGTTGATCGATTTAACTTCTTACGAAGCGAACAGTTCACGAAGCCAAGCGAAGCACAATGGTAATTATATCATATTTTAATTGAAGCTCAGTATTGGCACGGTGAAATGAAATGAAAATGGACGAAGAAAACAAGTTGCTGCTGGAGGGAGCCCAACCCACAACCTCCGCATAACACGTGCTTTGCTCCACCAAGTGAGTTACAACGGTAGCTATACCCACATTCTCATATTCATGAGTATTCGTCTATGTGTAAAGTCTGACTTGGGGAGTGTTAACCATGGCGGCTCATATCCGTTGTTTGTTTGTAGCCCTTCATTCGAGCGACCCTCGTTCACCCTGCTCGCCTGATGCACAATTTTGGCCCGCGACCCTGCGCAATGCCCGCCTACACGAGTTACGTCGTTCGCGCCTGTCTTGGCGTCACGCGTCTGCCAGGCCGTAGACGCTTTTATATATACCACGCGTCTCTCGAAGAGATAGGCGCGGGCGCGGTGCGATTATCTGCGCATGCCAGATACGTTTGGTTCCAGCATTTCTGTGTGAAAAGGTTCAGCGGACGCCAACGTGGTCTCATGATCCGGTTTAAAGCAGGATGGACATTGATCATAGGTTACAATATTATCCCAGTTAAAGGGTGTACGCAGGAGAGTCGTTTCGCACACTGTCATTGGAGCCGAAGTTTCACGTCTTAAACCTTTGTGTTGTCTAAACCAAACACCGTCCTCGGACTACTTTCCCGGATGATGTTTTTCAATGTAGCTTTTTAGAATGAGAATGCGTCACGGACTCGCGAATTAAGAGTACACCTGCGAGGTTTTGATGCCGAGAGTAGGACTTTTATCTAACTGCACACTGCACACTTAGCAGTAAGCAATGTGCGAAGGAAATAATCAAAATTGCTTTCGTGTGACGCCAGCGCATTTCTTATTTGACGCAGTGTGTAGCTCGACCTTCCGCACCTGTACAATGCGGCGCGGTACAAACCATGACCGTTAAGTTCTCCACCTGAGCGTCTCTTCCCACGTCACGAATGTGTTACGATTAGCCATTCCGGCCAGTCTGTTGCATAAATACGCTGTGTTAAATGGAATCTCGCAAATTTCAAGTTTTTTCCCGGTATTTACGCGTATATATAATTTCATGAAGAAGATTTATGTCTGGAAAACATGGCATAGAAGTGTTGAAATAGTGCATTAAGAAAATAATCTTTTTTCCCCTAGATAATCAAGGACTGCTTCGCATATGTTTCTATATGGCTGTAGCCAGGCACTTGCGCTCCGATTGAGGCCTACAAAAGTACTACATAAATTCAGTCCAAAATCACGATGGAAGCGAATTCACCTTAAGTCATTCTTGTGGAGTGGAAACTCGCCGGCTGGATGAAAAACTAGTTATTAATCTTTACCGCTTACTTTTCTCGACTGTCGTCGCAAAAATACTTATCTCTGTGCGTTTCGCAACCACCACAACATAGAAAAGAAGAAGGCCTACAATCCCATTCTACAAAGCAACCTTATTTTTCCACCCATGTGCATTTCACCTTGTTTAGATCGTGCACAAAAGATTGAAATCGTATCATGCGTATAATGCGAACCTGATCTCAATTCTTCATAACCCGGTCCGCTCAGGAGTGGTACCACCTATCAGAATCATTGACGTCGACTCCTGGTCCCTTCCAGTTTCTAATTGCTTCAGATTGTGCATTTGCGGTAACTAAGAAAGGAGTCCGCATCCATGCTTGCGTAAACTTGTTAAACATTTTGTTTCTCGTTAGTCTCTCCCTCCCTTGTATTACCCTAAATATTATTGCATTAAAAGGAATCTATCAAAGCTGACATGTAATCATGTGTTTCTACATGAGTGTAGAAACACGTGTAGATTATTCATTTTACCAGCCGGACTAGATGCATTATAGGGGGAGTGCCCCCTATAATGCATCTAGTCCGGCTGGTAAAATGAATAAATAAATAGAAAGGTAGCAGTTTCGCCGAAAGGCGAAGCATCGATTTAGTGGACAACTTTATGAACTAAGGATAGTAGTTTTGTCGGCCGTATAAAGTTGTAAACATTCGCTTACTAACTAAATTGTGAAGCATGGTGTCACGCGTACACAGGTAAACATGAACACATGCTCAATAACCGCTGAAACTCGCTGTCAAAACGCTGGAGTCTTCTGTGGTGGTGCGGCAGCAGCAGTGGGCCAAATGACCTTCGTGCCGTCTCTAGCTTCAACGCGAAATAAACGTCGAAAGCACAGCGCATACTATGATATGGGCACTAGTTGCACTTTGTCCACATCGCAGATCGCTTTGAAGATGACGCCCGCGCAGGCGCGTATTTTTTCCACGTCGCAGATCGCTTTTAAGATCTGCCCCTTGCGCCTTGAGTAGCCGCTGCCGGAGTTGAACGCCTCCCGTCCTCTTTGCCTGGCGCGCTGCGAGTCAGGTGGTCAGGCGTTGACCCAGCTGCGGAGAGCGCATGCGCCAAGCCGGCGGCGGTGGCGGCGGAGCTTTCGGCGTGGCGAGTCACGTGATGCGGTGCAAAGGCTACGGCGCAGCCGCGGTCTAATGAAGGTCGAATTGCTGGTGACGGCGAAACTCGGCTCGACTAGGTTAGTAAAGCTTTCACTTTAATAAATGATATTACAGCCCAGCTCGCATTCGATGTCGTAGCCGTCGTGATCATCTCCATCAGGTGGTGGTGTGCTTAACCTCACAGAAATAAAAGAAAAACAAAACAAAAAATTACACCATCTTCCCGTAGGGGAACCCTGAGTATGCGAAGCAGCCATGGGGTCCACTCGAATTCCCATTAGTTTTCAGATCGGCCTGTCGCCGCTGCCGTTTCGTGGCACCGGCTCGAGCCCTCTTCTCCGCGGCACTGTCCACGGCGCTGACACTGGCGTTGACGCTGGCGCTGTCCGTGGCACTCACCGCGGCGTTGCGGGAGGAGAATGATAGGACGGAGTAAACGATGATGAGTGAATGGGCGAAGCACCTGGGCATCATTCGGGCAAAACGCCGGAAGTAGAGTGTACTAGAATATGGTCGAGTGGGACGAGCGGCTGGGGCGGCGCATGCTTTGCAGTGAGGCGCCCGACGTGGAAAAATACTGTGGCGGCGCTGCGATCGAACTGGATTGGGCCGCATCAAGGTCGCGCCGTTGGAAACTGCTGGCGATACTGCTCGGCAGGGTCAATCGCACTACTTCGCGCGCTGGTATTTGCGTTCAGACCTCTCGAATGGTGTTCATAATCGAATATGACATGTATATATGTCTTAAGAACAAATGCCTTTCTTATGGCTAATAACAAATATTTTTCTCGTGTGTATTGTTCCGCATATAGTTTTCCATCAGTAGGTCTTGCGGAACGCAAACGGAGAAACATATGTAACTTTCCTGCTTGCCGCTTCAAACAAGTAAAGCATATCTGCCCCATCCGGCACCTTGTACTCAGATTTCGTTCTTCTTTTGGGGTGTTTTACGTGCCAAAACCAGTTCTGATTATAAGGCACGCCGTAGTGCAGGGCTTCGGATTAATTTTGACCACCTGGGGTTCATTAACGTCCACTACAACGCAAGCACACGGGCTTCTTGCATTTCGCCTCCATCGAAATGCGACCGCCGCGGCCGGGATTCGATTCCGCGAACTCGTCCTCAGCAGCGCAACGCCTTAGCTAACTGAGCCCCCGCGGCGGGTACTCAGATTTACGGGAAGCATCGTTATTGAAAAAAAAAAAAACTGCAGCACAACATTCTATTCAAGTTTCCGCCTTACTCGCGTAACAGAATGCGAAGTAATGGGTACGGGGTCATTTATCGCGGTCGGTGTCATTCTGGTGTCATTCTGGAAATTCATTTCAAGTGGATGCGTTTTGCAACCTCACTGGCTACAATTCGTAAATTGCAATATGTGTCGTAAAGTAATTAACTAAGAAGTTCATTAATCAATTTTGTTAATAAGTTGAATAGGTGTTTCGATTCTCGTGCTACTAATGTCCGCCTCTTCGAATAACCCAGCTCATCAATGAGAATTGTGCTAACTGCCACAGGAGATTTTTAAAAATCCCCTAAACCTTAATTTCGAACACCCGGTATAGTGGATATACGGCGTTGCGTTGCTAAACTGGAGCTCGCGGGTTCAATCCGTCGCGGAATTCAATGGGAACAAATGGAAAACACTCGTGTACTTCTATTTAGGTGCACGTTAAAAAGCCCCAGGTGGGGAAATCTAAACCGGGTGCCTCATACTCATATCGTGGTTTTGCCACGTAAAACCCACAAATTTGGTTGAATTAAAAAAAAAAGACAGGTGGCTGCGTTCTTCGTCTTCTTGCTAGGAGTGTAAACAAAATAAATTATTCTTGAGTCTGATTTCCGAGAAAAAACATGTTACGCTTATCCTATATTTCATACATAAATGTAATGCCATTCCCAAATGTCTGTCCACTCAACTAAGCAGCTTGTATATGATAAACGGCTGCTTTCAGTTATTCGACGCACTATCATAACGACAATAATGAAGCAATTAGAGAAACGGCATACCTCACATACACGTACAGATATGTGTAGATCTGCTGCGTTCGTTCAAGAAGATAAGTGTGGTACCACATGGGGCACCCAGTTTTAATGGGTTGCAAAGATGGTGAGACTGTCAAAAAAAAGTTTTCCTTGCCTGAATCAAGTTAGCAGATTTACAGGCTGCCCCAAAACGGGGCATTTATATTGAATGACAGCTTATTACACTTATTATCAGGGCTTATTAGCAGCTTATTAGCCGGACTTATTAACACCCCTGCGTTAATTTTCTCGGGAACTGCGCCTCTGCGCAACAGCCACAACTCTCCAACAGCACAATCATTCGGAATAACAGTCCGCACTTGCTTCGGTCTCTCACCTTTGAGACTGCAATAGTGCGGTTATGCGTTACATTCGTACGGAAACGACTGTTCGGCGTCGTACAGCATATCAATAACACTTTCACATATATATATATATATATATATATATATATATATATATATATATATAGTTTTAATTGCCTGCTATGAATATTATTTCTACGAATGAGAGTTTTATGTGCAGTATTCACTAATACGTGTGTTTCGTATGCAAACGTGCACGGTCGGGAGTTCTCACTGTACCATTTGTACCATTCTCAATGTACCCTTTGATTTAATTACGTAGAAATACATCGGTCATTCTTCGCGCCAAGCAGCTAATAAACCTGGTTTATTTCACTTTAACATTGTTTTCTTCGATCATTGTTCCTGATCAATATCCACCGACAAGAAGCGCGCGTAAAATGACACGCTATCAATAATAAATTTTCGTACGTAGCTTCATGTTGCAGAGATGCCAGTTGCTTTTAGAAGACAGTGTTAAAAACAATGGTTCACTTGACTGAAACTAACTTTGGTACCCGCCGTCAAGAGTCATGGGCGCACCAAAGCAACTAAAACATAAAAACAAATGTACTACACAGACGTTCTGCGAGAAAAACTGGGCGCCGCCAGCGTCCGCGTAGCGAACGCGCGCTCGCTAGCAGACGACGCGCTTGACAACGACAACAAAACTGAAGACGACGCGTTGTATAATCCATGCCTCAAATATATATGTTTGGCAAGATGGTGTAAACATAAATTTGCAGTTGAAATAAAGCACTATTTTAAGAGCGTACTATGCGCAATCGGCCTCGGCGCCCGCAGCGAGAGTGCGTTGAATATGCCGCGGAGCGCGTCTCCGCCCCAATCCAGTTCGCTCGCAGCGTCCTCGCAAAATTTTTCCACACACGGCGCCTCAGCGGGAGAGCGCCGTTCGGCCCACTCGACCATTATCTAGTACACTCTAGCCGGAAGCGTTCTCCGGAAGCCGGAAGCTGGCTTCCGGAACCGGAAGAGGAACCGGAAGCGGAACTGGAAGCAGAAGCCGGCTTCCGGTTCCGGTTCCGGAAGCCGGAGCTTGGCGTACATATACTATACATATACATACAAGGAGAGGAGGGGGAGGAGGATGCGCATGCGCAGTGTGGGTGTGGACGCCGCACGGCGGATGGAGGGAGGGAGTGAGATAGCCCCGACCATAAGCTGCTTCGCATCTAAAAAAAAATCAACAGGATCGAATTCTTCTGGGAGTTATCTAAGTATGCGTAAGCGTTGTGCAATTTGCTCATCTCCATGGTGTCCGGTGTCATTATCAGGGTTATGACACTTGCTCTGGCCAGTACAAGCGATAGCGCTGCGGCGACGCAAACTGGTGCGGACCGAGGAGCAAGGTGCATTGATAACGCAAGCGAAGTACTGCATGTGATATGGCGGCGCCAGGTGTGCTTATGACGTTCCGATCATCATAAACCGTTATCACTCTTTAGCGTCTTGTGTATCCGTATCAAACCATTATGAAGCGTTTTTAAAGGACTCCTGAGGTGGCACGGAGCGATCCAACGTACTCTGGCACAGTCGTACTGAGCTTATGTTGAAAGCGATCTGTGAAGCGGACAAGCACTAAACATTTTAACGCCCTTCAGGGTGTAAATCAGTTGGTCGCCAGACGGACACCCTAATGGTGCTGCTGCGTACAAGCTACACTTGAGATGCTATTATAGCACCCTAGAGGAAGGGTGTCCAGTAAAAATAAATTAGCATGGGGGTTGGAAGGGGGTTGGAAGTGGTTGGAAGGGTGGATGAGGTTTGGAAGTGTGTACACCCTTTTATTTCTACATTCCATGGAAGGCAGATAGCCGAACTTGAAGCTTCGATGGGCATACACAACATTTATATCCGTGTGGATCACAATAAGTGTTAGTAATTCAGGGTCAAACCTGTCTTCACTGCACAATTGCAACCTAGTAAATTCTGTACTTCTGAGCGTGTATACAGTAATGGTTGTTACGATTTGCAGATTCGTATTATATGTAATACAGACAGGCAAGACATGTGATACTGCATTTTCAAAAAAAAAAAAATATATATATATATATATATTCCATGCCAGAATACAAAGTACACGATATACTCGTGCATAAATAGCGTAATGAAGAGAAAGACCGACTGAGGCTCGCACGCTCGGACTGCGAGCGCGCACAGAGGGGGAAGACGGCAAAGAGATAATAGAACAGCCGGCCCAGTTAACGGGTGCTGTGTCTCTGTCTCCTGTTCTTTCCTTTACAATGGCGCAGTGTATACAATGAAGCTGCCTTAAGGCGTTCCAGCATTACGTGTTGTGACACCCTTGAGCCGGCGCCTATACGGCGGGGCAGCCTGCGGCTCTTCCTGTCGAGGCGTTACTGGGCGTACCTGCCGCATCATCGAAGCGGTAGCTCTCGGG